>NC_057750.1:19961898-19966467 GCF_004010195.1 Chiloscyllium plagiosum
CCCCAGTTCCAAACTTCCAGCTCAGCACTGTCCCCATGACTTGTCCTACCTGCCTATCTCCTTTTCCACCAATCCACTCCACCCTCTCCTCCTGACCTATCGCCTTCATCCCCTCCCCCACTCACCTATTGTACAACTATACTACTTTCTCCCCACCCCCACCCTCCTCTAGCTTATCTCTATGCTTCAGGCATAGCACACCTTCACACCTCACTGGTGAGGGAAAATAAACTGGCTTTCTTCAGGCTTGAGTTGGTTAATATTGCAGAGAAAAGGGTCAGCTCTCCCTCTCTTGGGGCTCTGAAGACCTCTTCCCAAACTTTCACACCATAAGCTGTTCGGCTAACTGAGAGTCAATCACATTGTTGTCAGCAGGCAGGAAGGTGCCGGGAGTGGGGTGTGGCCACCGAGAAACAGACCCCACCACCAGGAATATATTTCCCTCCCCACCTGTATCTGCGTTTCGGAGAGACCATTCCCTCTGCCACTCTCTTGTCAGATCTACGCCACCCCCCCCACATCACCCCCCCCCCCTTCCCCCCCCCCACCCCCATCACCAGCCCACATCCCACTCCCGGCAGCTTCACTGGCCAGTGCAAGAATTGCAAAACCTGCACCCACATCTCCGCCTCACCTCCGTCCAAGGCCCCAAAGGATCCTTCCACATCTGACAGAGATTTACCTGTACTTCCACTCACCTCATCTACTGTAACTGTTGTACTCGATGTGGTGTTCTCTACATTGGGGACACAGGACACCAGTTTGCGGATTGTTTCAGAGAACATCTCTGGGACACATGCATTAAACAACCCCATCGCCCTGTGGCTGAACACTTCAACTCCCCCTCCTATTCCCCTCCCACCCCACCAAGGACATGCAGGTCCTGGGCCTCCTCCATCACCAAACCCTAGCCACCCAACGCCTGGAGGACGAACGCTTCATCTTCCGCCTTGGGACCCTCCAACCACACAAGATGAATGTGGATTTCACCAGTTTCCTCATCTGCCCTCCTCCCACCTTATCCCAGTCCCAAGCCTCCAACTCAGCACCACCCTCTTGACCCGTCCATCTTCCTTCCAACCTCTCCGCTCCACCCTCCTCTCCGACCTATCACCTTCATCCCCACCTTCATCTACTTATCGCGTTCCCAACTACTTACCCCCAGCCCCACCACCTCCCATTTATCTCTCAGTCCCCCAGCTGACAAGCCACATTCGTGATGAAGGACCTATGCCCAAAATGTTGATTCTCCTGTTCCTCGGATGCTACCTGACCTGCTGTGTTTTTCCAGCGCCACACTCTCAATCAAGTGGGCTGCTTTGAACTGGGTGATGTCAAACGTCTAGACTGTTGTTGGAGCTGCCCCCATCCAGGCAGGTGAGGAATATTCTATCACATTCCTGACTTGTGTGGACAAGTTTTGGGGAATAAGATGTGAAGTAATCCTAGCCTCTGACCTGCTCTTGTAGCCACTGCATTCATATAGTTAGCCCAGCTGGTTAATGGTAATCCCCGCGATGTTTGACCTGATGCCAAGGAGACGTCATGTAGTCCGGGGTTAGTCTTGAGTCAATCCCTGTATATCGCTGTATCGCCACCTCTGCTGGGCCTGTCCAGCTGATGGGACAGGACATAACCAATGATGGGGAGACCGGTGTCTGGGATATTGTCTGGAAGATATGATTTCATGAGTGTGACTGTGTCAGGCTGATCCTTGACTTAGTCTTTGGGATTGCTCTCAACGTGGGTCCAAAAGGTAGGTAAATTGACAATTTTGTGATTTTGTACAAAAAAGTCTTAACATTTATGAAAACTCTGGGAATAGTGGGGGTTTCATTTTGAGTGTGATACCCCAGTGAGATGTAACAATTGACATAATTGCAGCTTTACTAATCTGCACTGGCACAGCAAGAGGTGTCTCAAAGTGCATCTCAAGATCCTTTTGCCAACCTATCAGCGCCTCACAATTAATCATACTCAAAATAAATTCTTTATGAAATGCTGATATTGCTAGTTTATAATTTCTTTGTAAGCAATGGTGTCATAATTTATGCGGCTCATAGTTGCACACTCATTCACTCTTTGTGTATTCATCTATTCATAATGATACCTGGAACTTGTTTGAACTCAGCGGATGAGGGAAAGTGTTAATGTGTCGGGTTGAGGAATGAGCAGGAATGAAACGTTCCCTGGAGTGGATCTGAATCGGGGCACAGGGGGTGTAGAATTGAGCTGCCAACAAGGGTCTCCATTGCTTCCTCATATGTCTCTCGTTTCTTGATCTCAATGTCAGAGCCTGTGACAGGAGCTGCCATCCGTGTTGTAAACTCTACCACGTGGAACTGCAATGTGACCCTGAGGTGCTCAGTAACAACAGGCAGTAACGTCAGCTTCACCTGGTGGACAGGACAAGAAATATCAGGAAATGACAGCGCCCATCGTCTCTCGGAATACAGAGAGAGTTTGCAGATTTCGTTCACAGGGGAAACCGATGACAGTGTTGTCAGGTGTGAGGCCAGGAATCCAGTCAGTCACGGGACTGCAGAGATAATTCTGAAAGATGTCTGTAATGGAAATGTACCTGGTGAGTGTCACAGAGCAAAATGAGATGTTGTAGTCAGGTATTAAAACTATCCTGGGATTGTTTGATTAGGGTAGTGTATAGGGAGCTTTCCTCTGTATCTAACCCCGTGCTGTCCCTGTCCTGGGAGTGTTTGATGGGAGACAGTGTCGAGTAGACTTTACTCAGTGTCAGATCCCATGATGTATAATAGACCTAAGTTCAGGAAACCAAATGGAGAAACAATTTGGGTTTAGAGTCAGCCTGGGAATCATAAAAAAATTAACAAGGGAAATTCTCTGTTCATGAAAGCAAAGCTAGCTGAAGGGAGTTGACAGATTAGGTTGTAGGATCGGTCAACACAGATGCAGGAGCAGGCATTTCAGGAGATATTTCAGAATATACACAATAGAGATATTCTGATGAGTAAGAAAAGATCCAAAGGAGAAGCGCACTATTCATGGTTAACCAGTAAGGGTAAAGGTAGTAACAAATGGAAAGGAAAAGCATGTAACATTGCAAAGACAGGCAGCAGCTCAGAAGAAGGGGAGTCAATGGTTAGGGGGAAAATGCAGGGAGGTGGTGTGAGGATTGTCAGACCAGCCAAGATTAAACGATGGTGCAGACTCAAGGGGTCAAATAGCCTACTCCTAGATTGAGCTAGATTAATATTGGTAGAGTTACCGTCAGTAACACATCACACTGGGGGTGGGGGAGAGAGGTTACTGAGTGACAGTGTGAGGGAGCTGGATTAACATCAGGAGAGGTACAGTCAATGACTGATGATGGTGAAGAGTGGTTATTGAGTGCGTGTGTGAGAGGACTATTTGAGTGAATGCATATAGCACTGTTTTTGCAATTTGCATTAATCTAACTGAAAAGATTTCTTTCTTTCCCATTTACAGAGTTATCAACAGGCTCATCTTACTTGCAACTGCTTCTGGTTATACCTTTACTAGTTATCACACTGTGCTTGGTATGTTTTTTGATGAAACGAGCTGCGTTGAGGAAAACATGTCTGTGTTGTGAAGGCAAGTGGTTGAAACTAAGTTTCCATGGCCAAGGGGCTTCTGACCTTGGGTTGAGGGGGAATACAGCATTGTCCCTTGTGGGAAAGCAGGAATGAGGGGAAGGGGCTCATTGAGGTTCGAGCAGGATTTATCGCAATTTGAGGAAAGGGCCCACTCTGCAGTGGAACTGAGACCTATAGACAGGCACACACAGACAGACAGGCCCAGAAATACCCCAGGTTCCAGTGGTCTCTGTCCCTCCCACCAGGGTTAGCGTTGAAATAGGAACAATACCAGCCAGGGCCCACAGGACCCTCCCGTAGATTAGTCAGGCAGTCGGTGGAGGTGAATTCTCATCACTCTCCTGGTGAATCAACTTGGGCACTGAATAGAGAGGTGAGGAAGTGAAGACACAAGGAGTGGAATAGCAAAGCTAGAAATGGCAGTGAGTAAATGGAGTTAGGACACCAATGGGTGTTGAATCAGAGCAGACTGATTCTGAACTGGGAATGAGTGCAGGTGGAGGGTTGGTTGGGGGATGAGGAGTGGCTGGGGGAGTGACAGGCTGTGAGCAAGGCCCCGAATGATGGGGTTCCGTCAGTAAATACACAGGTCACTCACTTTTGTTTATCCTTCCATTTCAAAGCTTCAAAAAAGCAGCAAGAGATGCAGGATATGGACAACACATTCACTGTTTACTCACAAGTGCAACCAATAACTAGACAGGAACGAAATCACCTTCCTCCTGAAGGAAATGAAACGGTAATGGGAAACCGGGACTGTGGGAGGACATATTTCACCCCCAGAGGCTGAACATTCGCTGGTTCACTGAACCCCTCCCCCTTCTTAATACGTTCTGTCCATCTGTGTCTCACCATGGTTCTTCTGAGCCCTAGAATTACACACATAGCAAGATGATGGAAAAAGTGAGGACTGCAGATGCTGGAGATCAGAGCTGAAAATGTGTTGCTGGAAAAGCGCAGCAGGTCAGGCAGCATC
>NC_057750.1:19967033-19969241 GCF_004010195.1 Chiloscyllium plagiosum
TGTCACTGTCTTTCATCTGATCAGACTCCCAATATCAACTGAAGGATGTTCAACATCATTTCCATTACAAAATCCTCCTGTATTTTGATGACCCAGTATAGAGTGAGGGATTAGATTCACGATCACATACTCATGTACACAATGGTATGACACCACCCCCCCACCACCCCAGATTTCACTGGGACATACACCCAAACACACTAACCTTCACTGTCCCTAATCCACTCTGAAGGGCTTTCAATGGTATTCCCAAATGAATCCCCAGTATCCACATTCTAGGGGCATGATTGACCAGAAACTGAACTGGTCTAGCCATATAAACCCATGCCAAACACAAAAAATATACGGTGGCTGCAACAGCAGGTCAGAGCTTGGGATACTACAGCAAGTAACTGACCTGCAGACTTCCCAAAAGCCTGTCCCACCATCTACTAGGCACAGGTCAGGAGGGTGAGGAAATACTCCCCACTTGCCCTGGATGGGGACAGCTCCAACAACACTCATGAAGCTCGACTCCATCCAGACAAAGCAGCCCCCGCTTGATTGGCCCCACACTCACAAACATCCCCTCCCTCCCTCCTTCCACCGACACTCAGTAGCAGTGATGTGTACCATCTACAAGGTGCACTGCAGAAATTCACCAAAGATCCTCAACACAACCTTCCAAATCCACGACCACTTCCATCTAGAAGGACAAGGGCAGCAGATACGCCCCTTACAATTCCCCATCAAAGCTCCTCACCATCCTGACTCGGAAATATATCACCGTTCCCTTCAGTGTGGCTGGGTCAGAATCCTGGAATTCCCTCCCTCAGGGGCATTCTGGGTCTACCCACAGCACACAGACTGCAGCGGGTGAAGTGGGCAACTTACCACCACCTTCTCAAGGGGGGCAACTAGGGACGGGCAATAAATCCTGACCCAGTCAGCCATGCCCCACAAATGAATGAAAAGAATGTTTGTACTTTCTTCACAAACCAGACTTTCTTTTTCTGTAGAACGTGATGCGCCATGAGACCGATGAGCTACCAATGACAGTGCATGTTACCGTCAAGCCACATGGAAACCAAGGCCTTACAAAGAAAATGTGAGGGAATTCTCATCCAGTTCAATCCAGGATAAGCTCAGATCCCTGCTTGCTCTCTACTTTGTGAGCTCAACCCAGCCTGGGTCAACAAGAAGGGAGGATGGGATTTAGTCCTGAGCCATAGATCAAAGAAAATTCCACTCTTCCCACCTCACCCGTTCTAGATTTTATAAATTTAAAAATCACACAACACCAGGTTATAGTCTAACAGGTTTATTTGGAAGTATTAGCTTTCAAAGTGCTGCTTGATTAGATTCCCTACAGTGTGGAAACAGGCCCCTTGGCCCAACAAGTCCACACTGACCCTCCGAAGAGTAACCCACCCAGACCCATTTCCCTCTGACTAATGCACCTACACTACAGGCAGTTTAGCATGGCCAATTCCCCTGGCCTGAACAAGGGAACTGCAGCACCCAGAGGAAACCAACGCAGTTACGGGGAGAATGTGCAAACTCCACACAGACAGTTGCCCTGAGGCTGGAATCGAACCTGGGTCCCTGGTGCTGTGAGGCAGCCGTGCTAACCACTGAGCCACCGTGCCGCCGCATGCTAGTGCTTCCAAATAAACCTATTGGACTATAACCTGGTGTTGTGTGATTTTTAACTTTGTCCACCCCAATCCAACACCACCTCCTCCAAATCAAATGTTATTAGGTATCTTTGCTGACTGTTTTGAGTTTCGTTTTGACATCCTTTCCATTGTTGCCTAGAACTCTGTTTAGAAAGTCAAATGAATCTGAAAATGCAGCCATTCGACGTGTGCTTAAGACAGACAGAAAGACAAGTGTATACTGCTTTTGTTCTATATTTACATTTTTTTTAAAAACTGCAAACAACATAAGGAATTGATGCAGGAGCAGGTTATTCAGTTCCTCATGTCTGCACTGTAATTGATAAGGATCAAGGCTGTTTGTTAACTTGTGTACTGTTCTCTCAGCCACCTTTTAGAAACTATAAAATTGCTCTTAGATTCTGCCCCAGTGTTTTGAGCAGCTGGAATGAAAAGAATATGACAGTGACCTTGAGCAATGCCCCGTGAGACCTGTAACACATTGAAAAGGGTAAAGCACCTTTTCCTCTCTGACCCCCAACATCACACTAACCAGGAGCAATGTCACCGT
>NC_057750.1:19969741-19981616 GCF_004010195.1 Chiloscyllium plagiosum
ACATAAAACAGTAGCAATGCCACATGGGAGCTGTCAGTGATATCTATAACATATAGTGTTGTATAAAGCTCCTTCTCCCATTTACCCTCACCATCACTCAAACCAGGAGCTATGCCACATGAGAGCTGTCAGTGATATCTATAACATATAGCGCTGTATAAACCCTCACCGTCACTCAAACCAGGAGCTATGCCACATGAGAGCTGTCAGTGATATTGTTGATGTCTGCCTTGTTCCACGAATCCGGACAGGACAAATTTCTGTACAATAGCAGTAGCTTTTATTTTCAGACAGCAGGCATGAGATTTCAAAATGTCTCCAAAGTAGCCGAGTGCCTACTTGTGGCAACACTTCTTCTGGAATCTCTGCCTTACATCCAGAGACAGTATATTTTATAGGAATTAAACAAAGACTTATCAGTCACATGAATGATTGTCATCACATAATTTAAAGTAGGAAATTATGAATTTACAAAACCCGATGACTGTCAATGTCCTGTAATAATGTGTGAATGGATTACAGAGACTGATTATCGTATCTTCCATGATTATGTGTTGATGGAAAGAGATTAAGGCAGAAAGGTTTTGCCCGCTACAAATGGGGAACTCACATCCCTATGCTAATATGGAGGGGAAGTAAGACCATGGTAAAGGGAGGCATTTAACAGGGTGGGGGCCTGGGCTATTAGTCCTGTCTGGAAAGGACAAAGGTCTTGTCTAAGGGATCTTTAACCCTTAAGTCCCTAATGTGCCCTAAAAGAGAAGCAAAGCATGGAACTGACCCCTTTGTGACATTTTAACTTCCTCAATGTATATAAAACACATTGCACTTATCTAAAGCTCCTTCTCCCATTGATCCTCCTCATTACACAAACCAGGAGCAATGCCACATGACAGCTGTCAGTGATGTCTATAAGACATCACGCTGTATAATGCACCTTCTCCCATTGACCCTCATCACACAAACCAGGAGCAATGCCACATGACAGCTGTCAGTGATGTCTATAAGACATCACGCTGTATAATGCACCTTCTCCCATTGACCCTCATCACACAAACCAGGAGCAAAGCCACATGACAGCTGTCAGTGATATCTATAAGACATCACGCTGTATAATGCACCTTCTCCCATTGACCCTCATCACACAAACCAGGAGTAATGCCACATGACAGCTGTCAGTGATGTCTATAAGACATCACGCTGTATAATGCACCTTCTCCCATTGACCCTCATCACACAAACCAGGAGCAATGCCACATGACAGCTGTCAGTGATGTCTATAAGACATCACGCTGTATAATGCACCTTCTCCCATTGACCATCATCACACAAACCAGGAGCAATGCCACATGACAGCTGTCAGTGATGTCTATAAGACATCACGCTGTATAATGCACCTTCTCGCATTGACCATCATAACACAAACCAGGAGCAATGCACAGTGTAAAGCTCCTACTCCCATTGATCCTCATCATCATACTAAGCATGAGCAAGGCCACGAGATCTGTCAGTGTTAACTATAACACAAAGCACAGGGTAAAGCAACTTCTCCTGTCTCACACTCATCATCACAGGAGCCATCAACAATACCATGGGAGGTCTTTAAGTAATGCTAAGAACATACTGTGCTCTGTAAGGTTCCTAATTTTATTTAACACTCAGTATCACAGTTAACAGGAGTGATACAATAGCTTATCTCTCAGTAACATTTATGTTCCTTAAGGCTCCTGTTTGTTTCCGACACTCACTGTCACACTGATGAGGAACAATGCCAGTGGAGATCTGTCAGTAATACTGAACATACATTGCACATTGCTATGATCCCATTTAAAGGGATGCAGAGCCATAGAGAGGTACATCATAGAAACAGACCCCTTAGTCCAACTCGTCCATGTCAAAGAGATAGCCCAAATTAATCCAGCATTTGGCCCATGTCCCTTAAACCCTTCCTATTCATATACCCATCCAGATACCTTTTAAATGTGAAGCTATACCAGCATCCACCACTTTGTCTGGAAGTCAAATGTGGCGGAAGTGGGTACTAAGGGCTTTTGCCTGAAATGTCGACTTTCCTGCCCCTTGGATGCTGCCTGACCTGCTGTGCTTTTCCGGCACCACTCTGACCTTGATTCTGGAAGTCAAATGTGTATCATCCACAACCACAGGGAGCATCAGACTTTCAAAACCATGATTACAGCATATATCCAAATATCCACAGAATTGGATTTCTTATTATTTGCTACCAGAGATTCAAACAAATCTCCTGGATTTAGTCCATTTGAATTGATTATGATCGAATGATTTGAGGTCCATTACTGCTTCATCTGACGAAGAGGCAGAACTCAGAAAGCTTGTTATTTCAAACAAACCTGTTGGACTATGACCTGATGTCATATGACTTCTGACCAAGGGAAGGTGAGGTTTTGGTCAAAAATAAGAAGAACGCACTGTATATGTCAGATATAGACAGCAGAGATTGAGTGCATCTCCAGAACACTACACTTAAGGGGGAAATCAGAAGAGCAAAAAGGGTACATGAGATAGCTTTGGCAAGTCGGGTTAAGGAGAATCCAAAAGGATTCTACAAATACATTAAGGACAAAAGAGTAACTAGGGAGAGAATAGGTCCCCATAAAGATCAGCAAGGCAGCCTATGTGTGGAACTGCAAGAGATGGGAGAGGTACTAAACGAGTACTTCGCATCAGGGTTTACTGTGAAGAAGGATTTTGAAAATAGTGAACGTGGGGAAATAAATATCTTGAAGAATGTCCATATTAACAAAGGTGAATAAATTCCAGAACCTGATCAAGTGTACCCGATACTCTGTGGGAAGCTAGGGAAGCTAGGGATTGCTGGGCCCCTTGCTGAGATATTTGGATCATCGATAGCTACAGGTGAGGTGCCACAAGACTGGAGATTGGCTAACATGGTGTCACTGTGTAAGAAAGGTGGCAAGGAAAAGCTAGGCAACTATAGACCAGTGAGCAATCTATTGACATATAGGCATCAGTGGTGGGCAAGTTGTTGGATGGAATCCTGAGGGACAGGATTTACATTTATTTTGAAAGGCAAGGAGCGATTATGAATAGTCAACATGGCTTTGTACTTGGGAAAACATGCCTCGCGAACTTGATTGGGTTTTTTGAAGAAGTAAAAAAGAGGATTGATGAGGGCAGGGTGGTGGACATGATCTATCTTGATTTCAGTTAGGTGTTTGACAAGATTCCTAATGGTAGACTGGTTAACAAGGTTAGATCATATGGAATACAGGCAGAATTAGACATTTGACTAAAGAACTGGCTCAAAGGTAAAAGACAGAGGGTGACGGTGGATGGTTGCTTTTTAGACTGGAGGCCTGTGACCAGTGGTGTGCCACAAGGATCGACGCTGGGTCCACTGCTTTTCATCATTTATATAAATGATTTGGATGCGAGCATAAGAGGTACAGTTAGTAAGTTTGCAGATGACACCAAAATTGGTGGTGTCGTGGACAGCAAAGAAGGTTACCTCAGATTACAATGAGACCTTCATTAGATGGGCCAACAAACTGAGGAGTGGCAGCTGGTGTTTAATTTAGATAAATGTGAGGTGCTGCATTTTTGTAAGGCAAATCAGGGCAGGACTTATACACTTCATGGGAAAGTACCGGGGAATGTTGCTGAACAAAGAGACCTTGAAGTGCAGGTTCATAGTTTCTTGAAAGTAGAGTCACAGGGAGACAGGATAGTGAAGGAGGCATTTGGTATGCTTGCCTCTATGGTCAGTGCATTTGAGTATAGGAGTTAGGAGGTCATGTTGTGACTACTGGTTGGGCCACTTTTGGAATACTGTGTACAATTCTGGTCTCCCTGCTATAGGAAGGATGTTGTGAAACTCAAAATGGTTCAGAAAAGATTTACAAGGATGTTGGAGTGTTTGAGCTATAGGGAGAGGCTGAATGGGCTGAGCTATTTTTCCTGGAGTGTCGGAGGCTGAGGGTTGACCTTACAGAGGTTTACAAAATCATGAGGGGCATGGATAGGGTGAATACACAAGGACTTTTCCCCAGGGTGAGGGAGTCCAAAACTAGAGGGGCATAGGTTTAGGGTGAGAGGGGAAAGGTATAAAAGAGACCTAAGGGGCAACGTTTTCACACAGAGGGTGGTGCGTGTGTGGAATGAGCTGCCAGAGGAAGTGGTGGAGGCTGGTACAATGACAACATAGGTATTTGAATAGGAAGGGTTGAGAGGGATATAGGCCAAATGCTGGCAGATGAGACTAGATTAAGTTAGGATATCTGGTTGGCATGAACGAGTTGGACTGAAGGGTCTGTTATATGTGCTCTATATCTCCACGACTCTATGATTCTAATAATCACAAATCACGTGATTTCCAAGAAACCTTGAAAATAAATTCCAATATCTTTTAAACCCACCTTTAAGTAAAAAAACTAGTCGTCTGCACAATCCTTTGAACGCAAGTCCTCGAAGGTATATCAAATATGAAGCACCTTCATTGCGATGTGAAGGACAGCCAGGTAAGAAGAAACAGAACAGCTGGAGTGGAGAGGCGATGATCAAGCTTTAATGAGACATCTTGATTCACAAACAGGGAATGCTCCTGTTGACGTGCTTGTTCTGCTTTGGAGCAATTGGACGTCTCGAATCACTCATGACATCCTAAGTCAAAGCATTTGTGCTAGGTCCACACCACCGCAACAGTCAGAACTTTAACTCGATGGTTGCATGGGTGAAACCTTGTTTATACGGGAGCTGGTTCCTGCAGAGAATCTGCTCATTCCTTCAGGAAAAGGTGCTGGAATTTAGCCTGAGGAAGATCCAAGCTCAGCAGAACTGTATGGCTGAAGTTGGGATGTACAGGCATAGTGGTCTGCCCAGAAACTCTGACAGTAAAGGCTATCTTTGTTGTATTTGGTATTCTGTGTGCAATTTATTGTTTGTATAACTGTAATTTAACTAATTACAATTGATTTAGATTGATAATGAAAGATTCCGAACCTTACCAAAGGAAAGGTTCCTGTAGATGAAATCATCACTGGCAACCTCTTCATTAGGAGGGGAAGAGATCATTCAGGCAATGTGATTGTTTTAATTTAAAGGTCCCCAGTTCCTGTACGGTGTATCAAGTACTGTGAAGAAGAAATCATGACTTCATACTTCAACCACTTGAAAACGTCAGAGCTCTTTCATCCACTTTCATTAACATGACCAGGTTCTCTAACTCTATACAAGACTTGGAGCGACAACTTACATAACCATCTAGCTAATATGCACAAGGAGGTCATTCCACTCAATCATTTATTTACGTGGGAGCAATGACTGGGCAATACAAGATGCTTAAAATTCTTAGTGTCCAACAAGATCAACGCTGAGAGGCTGTTTCCCCTGATTGGAGAGTAGGGAGAGCCAGGGTCACAGACTAACGATATGAGATTGACTGTTTCAGACTGTGTTGAGCAGAAAGTTCTTCATTTACAAGGTCTAAATCTCTGCCCCAAACAGCTGAAGATTCTCAGTTGATAAGTGCATTCAAGATTGAGAGCAGTAGCATTTCTGGGCACAAGACTTGCTCGCAAGACAAAGCTTTCCAATGTGCCTCGGTACACGTGACAATAAATTCAGTTCAAATGGAATCAAGGGATATGATTAGATTCCCTACAGTGTGGGAACAGGCCCTGCACCCAACAAGTCCACCCAACGAGTAACCCACCTAGACCCATTTCCCTCTGACTAATAAGCCTCATACTATGGGCAATCTAGCATGGCCAATTCACCTGATCTGCACATCTTTGGACTGTGGGAGGAAACTGGAGCACCCAGACGGGACCCACGCAGACACAGGGAGAAATTCCACACAGACAGTCACCCGAGGCTGGAATCAAACCTAGGACCCTGGTGCTGTAAGGCAACAATGCTAACCACTGAGCCACCATGCCTGAGGACAGGCCATGTCTGCCATAATCCTACTGAATAGTGGAACATATATGAGAGGGCTGAATGGCCTCCTTCTATATCTATCTTGTAGTTAATGGCTTGTCAAATAAAAGCTCACTCACCGTACATGGCTAGTTGAACTGTCTCTGAAGTTTAATTCCTAACTCTCTTGTTACAATCACTTCATACACTCCAGCGTCCTCTCTGTCCGAAATTCATTGATTAGGAGACTCCTTTTCTTGAACTCCTTCGTGCCAAGATATTTCACATTCCCACTTGAGCATCTTGCCATTTTGGTGTCATGTGACGATTGTATCTGGACAACTTCATAATCCGTCAATCTGTTTGGGATCTCCAGAGGTAAGGAGACTGACTGACTGACCCAAGGATCCGTTCACAGGTGGACAGGCGGCCCGACTCTGAGCTGAGGGAACAAGGGGACACAGTCAGTGGGCATGGAAGGAAACAGGCTGAGTCAAGGAAGGAACTATTTGAATTTATAGAACTAGCCAGAACAGGAGAGGCCATTTAGCCTATCATGCCTGTGCTGGCTCTTAGTGTATTCTAATTAACCCAACTCTCCCCTGCTCTTGTCCCATTGATCTGTAAATTTCTCCCTTTCAAATGCTTCTACGAAATCCCCTTTTTGAAAATTCCGACTGAATCTGCTTCCACTGCCCTTTAGGCACTCTCCCAATCACAACCACTCACTCTATCAGAATATTTCCTCCTCTCTTCCTGGTTCTTTTACCGATTCTGACAATGCGTCCCTCTAGTTCCTCACCCTCCTGCTATTGGAAATGGCGCTGCCTTATTAACGCAATCAAAAGAGACCCTTAGATGCCTCGATGCATTCACCCTTAGACTTCTCTGTTCTAAGGGAAACTTACTGGCTGCAGTTCCTCCACATTAAAGGAAGTCCCTCATCTCTGGGACCGAGCCAGTAAATCATATCCATACATCAGCCCAAGTGGGAAACAAAACAGAAATGAGAGAGGGAGAATCACTAACCCTTCCGGATATAACTCCAGGCAGATTACGGAAATGCCAGCAAAATGCAAACTAAAAATTTTCCCGGTCCATTTTCCTTCAGGAAGAGGATCACAGAGAGACTTTAAATAGTGAAGAAGGTGGCTGGGGATGGGATTAGGTTGAATGTTGGGTTAGGGAAGGCTTCATTAGGATTTTGAGGGCTGTCTCACTTCTTTCCCTCAGGTCAGTGTTGGCAGGCAGTCTGACTAAAGTCCGAGTGTGGCGCTGGAAAAGCACAGCGGGTCAGGCAGCATCTGAGGAGCAGGAGAATCGACATTTCAGGCATGAGGCCTTCATCAGGAATGAGGCTTGTGGGCCTAGGGAGGCTGAGAGATAAATGGGAGAGGGGGTTTTGGGTGGAGGGGAAGGATGCTGCCTGGCCTGCTGTACTTTTCCAGCACCACACTCTCGACTCTGATCTGCAGAGCTCACTTTCTCCCAGTCTGACTAAAGGCTGAATGAAGCAAAGTAATGCAGGATAATACAGGAAACCAGGCTGGGAGGAAGTACCATCAAAATTAGATGGGCCAACAGATGATGTCAAGGTGTTATTCAGCGACATGATGACAGGGGTTGGATATTTGTGTTCCTCTGTGTTGGTGATGGTGGGAGGGGTATTTCGTCTCCTTTCACAACGTTTTATTTGGTAGAACTGGGATCCATCCAATAGCTTCAGCTGACTCGGTGTGAGCACTTGCAATGTGACCAAGAAGTGATCTCTCAGGGGTAGAGTTCAGTATGTAGGGCAATAGCCTGACTGCGATCACTGGTCATAATCTGAGCAGTTCCACTGATGGAGAAATTAAGCGGCCACGTCTTCAGCCAGGCCATCTTCAAGTGGTTGAGGATTGCCTAGATTTTCCATGGTTGGTCAAGACCTGAGACTTTGCTGCTGGTACAGATGCTGGATTGGTGTGGTTGACATTGTTAGCCAAGTGCCAGGAGGTGCACTATTAAGAGGTGGGGCTGTCATCAGATGGCTGATTGTCAGTGTGTTTCATTGGGTGCTAAAGGATTGAAGGTGAGTCCCGAGTGAATTGGTATTTGTTAACTCTCAGACAATGGTGCTTTTTGATGAAGATTAGCATGTCTTGCAATAGGAAGTCACCCCATGCCATGATAGTTAGTATAGGGTGCAAGGTTGAATCACTCATTTGTTTTCTTCCCACACATTCCCTTTATGTTCCAGAGATTTTTCTATTTGTCTGTGGCATTCTTGATGTGTGGAAGCCCCCAACATTATCCCAGTCCCAAACATCCAACTTGGCAACCGTCTTCCGGACCCGTCCATCGCTCCCCCCTCTGACCCATCACCTTCTCCCTGACCTTCATCCACCTATCGCTTTCCCAGCTAGACTTCCCCCAACCCCACCTCCCTCCCATTTATCTCTCAGCCCCGACCCACAATCCTCATTCCTGATAAAGGGCTTACGCCTGAAATGTCGATTCTCTTGCTCCTCGGATGCTGCCTGACCTGCTGTGTTTTTCCAGCAACACAGTCATGACTTATAGAGTCATAGAGTCACAGAGACGTACAGCATGGAAATAGACCCTTCGGTCCAACCCGTCCATGCCAACCAGATATCCCAACCCAATCTAGTCCCACCCGGCCCATATCCCTCCAAACCCTTCCTATTAATATACCCATCCAAATGCCTCTTAAATGCTGTAATTGTACCAGCCTCCACCACATCCTCTGGCAGCTCATTCCATACATGTACCATCCTCTGTGTGAAAAAGTTGCCCCTTAGGTCTCTTTTATATCTTTCCCTGCTCACCATAAACCTATGCCCCTCTAGTTCTAGACTGCCCCACCCCAGGGAAAAGACTTTGTCTATTTATCCTATCCATGCCCCTCATAATTTTTTAAACCTCTATAAGGTCAGCCCTCAGCCTCCGACGCTCCAGGGAAAACAGCCCCAGCCTGTTCAGCCTGTCCCTATAGCTCAGATCCTCCAACCCTGGCAACATTCTTGTAAATCTTTTCTGAACCCTTTCAAGTTTCACATCTTTCCGATAGGAAGGAGACCAGAATTGCACACAACAGTGGCCTAACCAATGTCCTGTCCAGCCGTAATATGACCTCCCAACTCCTGTACTCAATACTCTGACCAATAAAAACAAGCATACCAAATGTCTTTTGACTTGCGACCTTGATCTGTTCAGTTAGACCACAAAGGCTGCTCATTTCTGTTCAGGAGGTCATAAATATTGGCATTGTTTTCATCCAACCAGTGTTAGTGACGATGCCAGTGAAACTCAATTGCCTGGTGCCAGGTGTCCAACAAAGCAGACTTAATTTGATCCTGCTGTCCAGGAATTAAAATGGATGTATGAAGACATTCCAGATAGGTTGTGAGCTGCACATAAATTTGTTGCTTCAATTGAACGACTTGAGGGCTGAGATCTGAGATATCTGGTGCTTGATGGTTGAGTGCTTCTGATCACACAAGATGCTTACCTTCCCAGCTGGCATCAGTAACTTGCATGAATCGATTGATATGGTTTATCACTTAGAACATTACAATTTGTAATTACAGCCAATATTTAGACCAGTTTTGAACCGTTTAAGGTTGAGGCCTCACCAGAGTTTAGGGGCTCAGGGTAGAATGGTTGAATTAGAATCAGGGTCAGGGTTTAGTGATAGGTCCGGAGTTATGACTGATGTTTTGGGAGATTACAACTTATGTTTGGTAATGGTCAGGGACATGGGTCACAGTTGAAGCTTGGTCACACTTTCTGGTTTGGAGCTACTATCTGATTTTGGGGTTGTCAGGTTTTTCTTCAGAGTTGAAGAGTGTGGTGCTGAAAAAGCACAGACTGTTAGACAAATCCTGATGAAGAGCTTTTGCTCGAAACAAAGACTCTCCGGCTCCTCGGATGCTGCCTAAGTGGCTGTGCTTATCCAGCACCACACTCTTCGACTCTGATCTCCAGTATGTGCAGTCCTCACTTTCTCCAGGGTTTTAATCAGAGTCCATTTTTGGGGGTCAGGGTCAGCTTTTGAGATATAAGTCAGATGTTTGGTGGTGACAGTTAGGTTTTAATGGCTGGAATAAGGTTCTTCAGGTCAGAATTGGGGAATTAAATTCAAGCAATAGGAGTTAAGAACTGGAGTTCTAAGTGTCAGGGCTTGGCTTTCGGGTGGCATTTTATAGAGGTAGGGGTGGCCTTTAGAAGTTAGGGTTTGGTTTGGATGCCAAGAGTTGGATTGGTTTCAAAGTTAAGGCCAGGTTTGACATTTGGTTGAGTTTAAGGTAGGGTTTGTGGATTTTGAATTTTGGGATAAAGTTGGCTGTTGGGTTATCCCATTCTTTGTTTTGGGGTGCAAGAATTAGGATTTCAGTTTAGAGTCATGGTGTAAAGCTGATCATCGACTTCAGGGAGCAAGGTGGAGGGCATGCGTCTGTCTACATCAATGGAGCTGAGGTGCAGATGGTCGAGAGCGTCAAGTCCCTCGGAGTGATGATCACCAACGATCTGTCCTGGTCCATCCATATTGATGCGAAAGTCAAGAAAAAATACAATGCCTCTTCTTCATTGGGAGGCTATGGAAATTTGGCATGACCATAAAGACTTTTTTTTTACAGGTGCGCTCTTTCCAAGATTGTAAGAAATTACAGAGAATTGTGAACACAGCCCAGACCATCAGACAAGCCAACCTTCCGTCCATTGATTCCATCTACACGTCTTGCTGCCTTGATAAGGCAGCTAACATCATCAAGGACCTCTCCCACCCCAGTCATAATTTCTTCCATCAGGCAGACGATACAAAAGCAGATTCAAGAACAGCTTCTTCTCTGCTGTTATTCTGAATGGACGTCTCAAATTTTAACGTTGATCTTGTTATTGTACATCTTCTTTGCATCCATAACTTTGTATTTCTTGCGCTGTTCACTCACTCGATGATCTTTGCGTGGTACAACCTGCCCTGCTGCACGCAAAACTAAGTTTTATGCTGTACTTAGGTATTTCGGGGGTGAGGGGGGTGGGTTGCGAGATTTGACTTTTGGGCAGTTGGGTTCAGGACGAACATTTTGCCCGCAGGATTGATATCTGAAGTTCAGGCCGGGCTTGGGCGCTTGGGAGATTTATAGCAATTAGGATGTTCTAATCGCGTTTGAGCAGGCTCTGGCACATGGAAAGTTAGAGTGCCCGGGGTTGCATTCAGCTTGGGAGATGATCAGGATTGGGTTTTGCACCGTCAGGGACAGCAGACAGGGGCTTGGTTTGAACTAGCATTGCCTTTGGGCTTCAGAGATGGCTTTTGCAAGGCAGAGCGAGGGAGTGGGCTTTCGCTCAATGATGGAGCCCTGGCTGACCGTTATCGACCGTTATCCAGCACCTGCGCCACGTGCCGTTTGAATTCGAAGCGCGCGCTTGAAATGCGGCGCGTGACTACGTTTGGTTTGTTGGGGGGGGGGCGGAATCAGACGGTATAGCCTCCATCTGATTGGTTCCCCTTCACCCCACCCCACCACCCGGACCAATCGGAGAAAAGGACCCGGCGTTGCCGGCGGGGACCCGGCGATCAGATTGGCTCATTTCCCACGTGGGACCTGGAAACGCGCATTCAGCGGGAGGGAAGCGTCGGCCCCGCCCACCTTGCTCCTGATTGGACACTCGGGTCTTCACGAGGCGCCCTTGGAGCTGTCCGATTGGCGGGGACCCACGTGGGGTGGGCGGGAGCGCATGGTCTGATCTGATTGGCTGGTCGGATCGTTTTTCCCCACCCCCCCGACGGATGTCAATCCCTCCGCGGGATGGGAGTGGGTCGGGAACCGGGGGAATGGCGGTGGCGTTGGTGCTGCTGGTCGTGATTGATGGTGCCCTCGTGAGGATGGGTATATCCGGGAAGCAGCAAAAAGAAACGGAAATGTGCGGGGGGGGGGGGCTGGGTTGTTGGGAG
>NC_057750.1:19982124-19983484 GCF_004010195.1 Chiloscyllium plagiosum
CAGTGGGAGAGATCTGAGGCTCTGGGTTGGAGCGTCAAGAGATTGAGTGGATGTGGCGGAGGGAGTGGGGACCAGAGGGTTGAGGCGGTTGAGTAAGGGGGGTCTGCAGTTGTGGGGTTGGAGGGTGGAGAGATTGAGTGGGAGGGGTGGAGGCCAGAGGGATGAGAAGGGTCTTTGAGAGAGTGCGGGTTGAGGAGGTTCAGTAGGAGGAGTGGAGGGAGTTGGGCCGGAGGGTTGAAGAGTTTGAATGGCTCGGTCTTTGAGTCAGTGTGGGTCAATGAGATTTGAGTGCAAGAAGTCTGAGGTAGGGATCTACTGTGATGTTGGAGTGTTCAAGGAGTTTGAATGGGAGGTGTCCATGGGGAGGTGTCTGACAAACTGGGTTCAGTGTGGAGGAGTTTAAATGGAAGTGGCTTCAGCGGAGCAGTAAAGAGTTTGAGTAGGAGAAGGAGTTTTTAGAGAATGGTGCTCCAATAGACTTGTATGTTGAGTGGGAGAAGTCTGTTGGGTTTGTGTGTGGGATCGGGAGTTGATTGAGAGGAGTCTGTCGAGGAGAGCTTCATGCAGGGAGAGTTCTCTGGGGTTAGGGTTCTGTAGGAGAATGCTGTTTGATAGGGAGATGAGTTCATAAGATATTTTTGAGAAAAGTTGCTTTGAGCAGCTTATTCTGGAATCAGCCAGAGAGCAGGCTATTCTGCATCGAAGAACATGCAAGGGCCAGGCTCAATTAATGACCCTGTAGCAAAGGAGATTCGAGATAGTTAAACAGATATTTTCTGTCTGTCTTTGCTATAGAGGATACAAATAATGTCAAAGTCATCGGACATTAAGAGGTAAAAGGGTAGGAGAAACCTAAAATGATTAATACTGTAACAGCAAAAAAAGGATGCTCAGTAAACAGTTTGGAAAATTATAAATGTAATTCCTCACTTTGCTGAAGGAAGGAAATAGAAAGCAGGAAACTACAGGCCAGTTAGCTTAATAGGTGGCACAGGGAATATGTTAGAATCTATTATTAAGGAGGTTACAGCAAGACACTTCAGAAATCGCAATCCAGTCATAGAGACGTACAGCATAGAAACAGACCCTTCGGTCCAACCCGTTCATGCCGACCAGATATCCCAACCCAATCTAGTCCCACCTGCCAGCACCCGGCCCATATTCCTCCAAACCCATCCAGATGCCTTTTAAATGCTGTAATTGTACCAGCCCCCACCACATCCTCTGGCAGCTCATTCCGTACACGTACCACCCTCTGTGGAAAAAGTTGCCCCTTAGGTCTCTTTTATATCTTTCCCCTCGCACCCTAAACCTATGCACCTCTAGTTCTGGACTCCCCGACCCCAGGGAAAAGACTTTG
>NC_057750.1:19983995-19985446 GCF_004010195.1 Chiloscyllium plagiosum
CTGAAAAACAACCCTCCACCACCACCCTCTGTCTTCTACCTTTGAGCCAGTTCTGTATCCAAATGGCTAGTTCTCCCTGTATTCCGTGAGATCTAACCTTGCTAATCAGTCTCCCATGGGGAACCTTGTCGAACGCCTTACTGAAGTCTATATAGATCACGTCTGCCACTCTGCCCTCATCAATCCTCTTTGTTACTTCCTCAAAAATCTCAATCAAATTTGTAAGACATGATTTCCCACGCACAAAGCCACGTTGACTGTCCCTAATCAGTCCTTGCCTTTCCAAATACATGTACATCCTGTCCCTCAGGATTCCCTCCAACAACTTGCCCACCACCGAGGTCAGGCTCACTGGTCTATAGTACCCTAGCTTGTCTTTACCGCCCTTCTTAAACAGTGGCACCACGTTAGCTAACCTCCAGTCTTCTGGCACCTCAACTGTGACTATCGATGATACAAATATCTCAGCAAGAGGCCCAGCAATCACTTCTCGAGCTTCCCACAGGGTTCTCGGGTACACCTGATCAGGTCCTGGGGATTTATCCACCTTTACCCATTTCAAGACATCCAGCACTTCCTCTTCTGTAATCTGGACATTTTGCAAGATGTCACCATCTATTTCCCTACAGTCTATATCTTCCATATCCTTTTCCACAGTAAATATTGATGCAAAATATTCATTTAGTATCTCCCCCATTTTCTGTGGCTCCACACAAAGGCCGTCTTGCTGATCTTTGAGGGGCCCTATTCTCTCCCTAGTGACCCTTTTGTCCTAAATGTATTTGTAAAAAACTTTGGATTCTCCTTAATTCTATTTGCCAAAGCTATCTCATGTCCCCATTTTTCCCTCCTGATTTCCCTCTTAAGTATACTCCTACTTCCTTTATACTCTTCTAAGGATTCACTCGATCTGTCCTGTCTATACCTGACATATGCTTCCTTCTTTTTCTTAACCAAACCCTCAATTTCTTTAGTCATCCAGCATTCCCTATACCTACCAGCCTTCCCTCTCACCCTGACAGGAATATACTTTTTCTGGATTCTCGTTATCTCATTTCTGAAAGCTTCCCAATTTCCAGCCGTCCCTTTACCTGCGAACATCTGCCTCCAATCAGCTTTCGAAAGATCTTGTCTAATACAGTCAAAATTGGCTTTTCTCCAATTTAGAACTTCAACTTTTAGATCTAGTTATCCTTTTCCATCACTATTTTAAATCTAATGGCATTATGGTCGCTGCCCCAAAGTGCCCCCCCCCCCCCTGACACCTCAGTCACCTGCCCTGCCTTATTTCCCAAGAGTAGGTCAAGTTTTGCACCTTCTCTAGTAGGTACATCCACATACTGAATCAGAAAATTGTCTTGTACACACTTAAGAAATTCCTCTCCATCTAAACCCTTAACACTATGGCAGTCCCAGTCTATGTTTGGAAAGTTAAAATCCCCTACCATAAC
>NC_057750.1:19986643-20014695 GCF_004010195.1 Chiloscyllium plagiosum
CTCTATCCTCCTATTCCTGCCCTCACTAGCTCGTAGCACCGGGAGTAATCCAGATATTATAACTCTCGAGGACCTCCTTTTTAAATTCCTGCCTAACTCTCTGTAATCTCCCTTCAGACTCTCAACCTTTTCCCTTCCTATATCGTTGATTCCAATGTGGACAATGACCTCTGGCTGGTCCCTCTCCCCCGTGAGAACATTCTGCACCCTCTCTGAGACATCCTTGATCCTGGCACCAGGGAAGCAACACACCATTCTGATTTTTTGCTGTCAGAAATGCTTGTCTATACCTCCAGACTAGAGAATTCCCTAACACAATTGATCTCTTGGAACCCGGTGTACCCCTCGTTACATTGGAGCCAGTCTCAATACCAGAAACTTGACAGTTCGTGCTACGTTCCCCTGAGAACCCATCCCCCCTACATTTTCCAAAACAGCATACCTGTTTGAATTGGGTATAGTCAGACAGAGTGAACATGAATGTATGGAAAGGAAATCACCTTTTATTATTAACGAATGATTTTATTGTCACATGTATTTTACAGTGAAAAATACAACAAAATATAGTGAAAATCTTTCAATCTTCATCAAAGTACGGCACCATTTTGATGGTTTAAGAATAAGAGGAAAATGAAAAGATACAACTTTAAGACAAGTCCACATACTTTCGAGTTCTGAGCCAACTCATGGAGAGGTTGTGGATGTGATTGTACTTTGATTACCAGAAGGCATTTGACAGAATGTGATGTAAAAGCTTGCTGCACAAGATATAAGTCCATGATGGAAAAGGGAACATTTCCACGCGACAGAGGCATAAATGTGTTATTTTAGGGTTGGCAGGATTTTACAAGTGGAACACCACAGGGATCATTGTTAGGGTCAAGTATTTACGATTTGTATCAATGACTTAGATGAAGGAACCAAATGTATGGTTGCTATATTTGTTGGTAGCACCAGTGTAGACAGGGAATTTGGATAAGAACATGAATAGGAGAGGTTTGGAGGGAAATGGTCCCGGAGTAGTAAGGTGGGACCACTAGGGTCTATTTCCATGCTGTATGACCCTATGACAGTTTAAAGAATCTGCAAAGTGATACAGATAGATTAAGTGATGGAATATAATATGGCAAAATGTGAACTTGTCCACCTAACTGGAAGAATAAAAAACATTGCACAGATGGAGATAGATTGCAGAACTCTGAGGTCTAGAGGCATCATGATCTGGTGAACAAAACTCACAAAGTTAGTGTATCATCAGAGAAAGTGATAAGGAAGGTAAATGGACTGATGCCGCTTATTGCAAAGGGAATGGAATATAAAAGTTAGAATGTTTATAACAGCTGGGCAGGGCATTGGTGAGGCCACATCTGAAGTAGTGGGTGCAGTTTTGGGGTCCTCTTTTTAAGGAATGATGTAAATGTTTTAAAAAGCATTTCAGAGAAGGTTCACAACTCATTCATGAGATGGTAATAAGGGAGGGATTTCTTAGAAAAAGTTGGACAGGTTGGAGTTTTAAAGAATGAAGTGTGATTTCAATTAAACATAAGATCCTAAAGGGATCAGGTGAATTAGAATTAGTACCACTGTTTAAAAATCAAGAGCCTCCCATTCAAGGTGGGAATGAATAAGAATTTTCTCCTGTTAGAGTGTCGTGAGTCCTTGGAACTTTCTTCCCCGTAAGTGAGCCAGTGCTTATCAGGGACTGGCAGGAAAGTGGGACTGAGGCCACAATCAGATCAGACAGGACTTTACGGGATGGTGGAGCGTGCTCAAGGGACCAAGTGGTTTACTCCTGCTCGTAATTCACATGTTTGCATCTTCCGAGTTGTACTCAAAGTGGTGATGAGAGGAGTGGTTGTCTGGCCGTTGGTCGGATGGGGCAGTGGTCTGAATGGGAGGTGTAGTGTGTGAGGAGTGGGATTAGAGAGGGACAGATAGAGACTGTGCGTGGGGCAGGAAGATTCTCTCCATCACTCATGCTGCCTTTCAATGTCCCCCTGTACAGGCCATGGTCAGACCATCTGGACACCAACTGAGACCATCAATGCTACGATTGGGCAGCCAATAACTTTATCACCCGGCTTGAAGGCCCAGCCTGAAATCATCCAGTGGGGATACCGCAAAAGACAGCGTGACTCCTCGATCGTCCTGTGTGAGAAATTGGGGAGCGAAACCCGGAACTGTTTATCACCTTTTAACACCCGGATGGAGCTGACCCCCTCATATGAGCTCACCATCTTCTCAGTGGTCTCGTCAGATGAGGGTATTTATCGTGCGATTGTCTGGTACATCTGGGATGAGATGAAGAGTAAGTTGATTAACCTCAAAGTCTTTGGTAAGTGCCACATCAATGCCACCCCCACGCACACACACTTATTCAAATATCCCTAAATGCAATCACACCCACTCAACACACATCTGCATGTGCACACTCATTGCCTCCACACTGATAAACACACCCGCGAAAACCCTGCCCCAGATACAACTACCATACACACAAACCCCAATGCATAGACTTTATCTCACATCTAAATGTGTTCACTCCTCTTCCAGTGTGACATCAAAACCTCATTGACTCATGCATGTTTTGCAATGAGGCAGTGTATTGCATTGTTGGAGGGTCAGTACTGAGGGAGCGTTGCATTGCTGGAGAGCGATTACTGAAGGAGTGCTTTAGTACTGGAGTTTCAGTAATGAAGAGTGTGGCGTTGTTGGAGGGTTTGCATTGAGGAAGAATTACACTGAGGATCAGAATGGAGGGAGTGCTGTACTGTCGAGGTTTAGTACTGACCATTTGGACATGACCAGACAGGGAATACAGGGATAGAGACGATGTGGAGATGAAGTCCCTCCTTATGGTTGAGAATAATGTTCATTGTGTTGTGTGGCACTATCACCGTGCCAAACAGGACAGGCTGAGAGCAGATCTAACAGCTTGAGATTGGGCATCCGTGAGGCACTACGGGGCCATCAACAGCAGCAGAATTGCACGACAGTCTGCAACCTCATGGCCCAGTGTATTCCCCCACACAATCGTTACATTAAGCCAGGAGATCAACCTGGTTCAATGGAGTGTGCAGGAGGACATGCCAGGAGGAGCATCAAGCAGACCTAAAAAACAGGTGTCCACCTGATGAACCAAAAAAGGACTACAGTGTACTTGTCTGCCAGATAGCAAGTGACCGATCGAAGCGAGCCCGCAAGCAATGGATCAGATCGAACTCTGCAGTCCTGCAGGAACCTGCCGTGAAATGGTATTTTTGGTGGGGAGTGAAAGGGCTCCAGAGCCTGTATGCACCAGACTGGCCGCATCCTTCTTCCCTTTCAGTCTCTGTCTCTTTTCTTTCATCTTCTGATGTCAGGGTGAGACCTGAGCGGTGACACAGGATCGTCGGCAGCAGTACCTGGCTGAAGGAGTCCTGGCTTCTGTAGGCCCGGAGCGTGAACTCAAACTCAAAGGGTCATCGGCTATGGCGGGACTTGGTGCCTGGGGCAGGGCTGTGGGTAGACCCACATCGGGGACAGATGGGCTTGGGCTATGGTGGGGCTTGGTGCCTGGGGCAGAGCTGTGGTAGACCCACACCGGGGACAGATGGGACGTGGGCTATGGTGGGGCTTGGTGTGTGGGGCAGGGCTGTAGTAGACCCACACCGGGGACAGATGCGACATGGGTTGTCGCAGTGCTTGGTGGGTCATGGTGCCCAGAGTGGGTCTGCATCCTTTGTGCAGTGCCATGTTGAGTTTGGTGGTAGCTGGAGGCAAGGCCAGGCACGGTCTACTTTACGGACTGTTAAGCTGAACATCTCATTTCTTTTGGTTTCCAATTTATTTCTATCTTTGTACCTAAGATGGTGCCTTCTGTGGCGACTTTGTCAACTTTTCACTGAACTGGTGAGTTCATGTGACAATAAACCCAATCACAATTAAACTATCGCTGAAGAGGAGGCTCCACAAATATCCCCATCCTCAATGATGGAAGAGCCCAGCACATCAGTGCACAAGGTAAGGCTGAAGCTATGGTGGGATTGCAGCAATCTTCAGGCAGAAGTGCTGCGTGGATGTTCCATCTCGGCCTCCTCCAGTTAACCCCAGCATCACAGATACCAGGCTTCAGCCAATTCCATTTACTCCACATGATATCAAGAAATGGTTGCAGACACAACATTCTGGTAATAGTACTGAAGAATTGCTGCTCCCCTAGCCAAGCTGTTCAAGTACAGATACAACACTTCACAATGTGGACAATGGCCCAGGCATGTCCTCTTGGAAAAAGCAGGACACATCCAACTTGCTTCTTTGATCTACTCTTGGTCATCAGTAAAATGATGCCAAGTGTCACCAGAGCTATCAAGCAGCACCTTCTCAGCAATAACCTGCTTAATGCCGCCCAGTTTGGGTTCCAGCATTGGCCGCTCAGCTCCTGATCTCATCATAGTCTTGTTCGAACATGGACCAAGGTGGACCAATTCTTGAAAGGTTTTAATATCTGTGTCTCATGGAAATTTAGGCTCCTAACAACCAAAAAGACTGTGGGTCCACAAGCTGTCAGGAGAATTAACCGTTGCTTTTCATCTGCTCCAATGTCATTGCTTGGAAAAGATAACACATCCTTTCCAGATATTGGGCCCAGTCTTTGAGGGCAGGATTGAATGAGTCAAGCTTCCCAAATATCAGCATGATTCCAGAAATGCTTATCCGAACTCAAAAAATGCCTGTTGCAAGTAGATTTCTCCAGGATTGTGCTTTTCTGTTGTCACCACTGAAATAACTCTGCAGAGACTGATTCCCATCACCACCAGAGGGTCTGTTTCCATGCTGTACCTCTCTGTGACTCTATGACCACATCATCCTTTATTTATAACTCTCAGAGTGAACAGCATGGCTGACACTCCTGTTCTCTTTTTTTTTTTCCCCAGCACCCATGGTGTGTGTGTATACGTGTGAGACACAGTGAAAGACACAAAGTGCACGAATCTTTATTCAATTTCCACCACCAGGAAGATAGGAAAACACCCGGGTGGCCAGTGACAAGCAGATACTCCTGTTCTCATTTGTCAGCGGGCCTCCCTAATTGGACCAGATTAACATCCCCAATCAGGGATTCTATTCTAGGAGGTTCATTGAGCTGATCTTCTTACAATCACTACAATTAGAGTCTAGCTATAGATAAACAATTATGAACCATTAGCAAATAACGCTACTAACTCCCCTTATACACACACACACACATCTAACACACAGACAGGAAAATGTGGGTGTTATGGACAGAAGCAAAGACTGAGGGTAGGTGGGACTAGTTTAGTTTGGGAATATGGTTGGCGTGGACTAGTTGGACCAAAGAGTCTGCTTCGATGCTGTATGACTGTCTGACTCTATTAACATTAATTCTTTTTGCCTTGTCTCCACTCATTGATTTACCACTTTCCCAAATTTGCTCCCTTTCTCCCAGTATTTCATTTAAAATACTCTGCATTCCTTAATCATGAAAGAAAACGATCCCAGCACAGTTCAATAGAGACTGACCTAATAATGCAGGTCCCACTTTTCCCAGTAGCAATACCCCACTAACTAGAATCCATTTTCTCCCATCCCAGACTTGGAGCCACATGTTCATCTCTCCAATCTGGTAATTTGTCCGATGGCGATTTATACATGGCTCAAGTGATAATCTAGAGATTATGACATAAAGGTTCTGTTTTTTAGTTTGATACTTAGCTCTTCTTCCTGACTATACCAGGACTATTTTTAAATTTACTTATTTCATTGGTACCTTCATAAATCAAGAGAACTGGACTTTTCCTCTCCTCTTGCAAATCCCTCTCTAGCCATAAGTAGATGTCCCTTAATCCTGGATCTGGGCGTGCAGCGCGGATGTCTGGACTCTAACTGTTTGCTGCAGATAATAACCCGATGCCTATAATATGTACGAGTACCATTTTGATTTCCTCATTTGAATTGCTTCCTGTACTGTGATGCCCTGGGCAGTTATCTCATGCACCCTGCAGGACTCCCACTCTAGTGCAAAGAAACTGAAAGAACCAAATACAGTTGGACAGCGACAAAGACTGAGTCTCTTGCATTCTTGCCACTGGGAGCCCTTTTACGTTAATGTTTGATCTAGGGTTTTGGAATTGTTTCCTTATGAATGGCCAACCCAGACTTCAGAACAAGAAAAAGATTGAAGCCTCAGGAAAGATCTGCTGGGGAAGCAAAGGGCCATACCACTGACATTTTGCTGGATCTGAATGTCAGCATGAAGCCATAGTGGCAGGTCAATACCAGTCGCATGCGTTAGGTGCAGACAACACTATTGCTCCTATCAGCAAAGTGCACCAACCAGCAAAATCCGTCACAGATGCAGTTTGTTGCAGCTACCCCAAAAGATGTCCAGTGTTCCTTCACATCTGCACAACCCATTGGGCACACACTATCGCACTCGCTGCATGGGCAATCTTCAAAACGTGCACAAACAGAAACATTTTAACATGCATAGCCGAAAGAGTGACAGGCTAACCTCAAACGACCAAGCTTTTCACATTGTCCATCTCACCCATAATGTTGATGGTATAAGCTTTTCATTAACACCCCCACAAGGCAGGTCAACACTCCATGCAAGCCAAAATCAACACAAGGACTAGTGCCAAGATATCACCACCACGCATCTTGAAGGACATGTACCTCAGCAAGTGATGCTGTACGATATTGCCAATGGTTAAAAATCCCACCAGGTTCTAGTCCAACAAGTTTATTTGGAAGCACTAGCTGTCGGAGCACTGCTCCTTCATCAGGTAGCTGTGGAGCGGGATCATCAGGCACAGAATTTATAGCAAAAGATTATAGTGTCATGCAACTGAAATGATATATTGAACAAACATAGATTGCTGTTTAGTTTTTCATCTTTTAGAATGGGTTGCAGGTTTTGGTTCATTCCAGAAATCCCAGAACTTCTTTTAAGTCCCATTCACGAGATAGCTTAAGGTCTTATGAAAAAAAAGGTGACATCTCAGCTCAGACAATGCATTAATGGTGTGAGGTCAGAGTCTGTCTACATCCCAATCTGAGTCAAATACCTAGTTTGGAAAGAGAACCAGTCTGACTCAAGTTGGGACACCGACAGACTCTAACCTTTAATACATTGTCTGAGCTGAGATATCTCTTTTTAAAATAAAACCTTACGTTATGTTGAGAATATGACTTAAAAGAAGTTCTGGAATTTACATTTGAATGAACCGAAACCTGCAACCCATTCTAAAAGATGAAAGACTTAACAACAATCTAGATTTGATCAATATATCATTTCAGTTACATGACACTGTAATCTTTCACTATAAATTCTGTGTCTTAGGGTCCAGCTTCACAACCACCTGATGAAGGAGCAGTGCTCCGAAAGCTAGTGCTTCCAGATAAACCTGTTGGACAATAACCTGGTGTTGTGTGGTTTTGAACTTTGTCCACCCCAGTCTAACACCAGCATCTCCACATCATGGATACTACCTCTGGCAGTGTAACTGACAACCAATTTAGTGATGGGCTTTTTTACCTTCATTAGTTTATTGGTAACTGATGAGATGATAATTATGTTAGTTCTAATAACAAGAACCAGACATGAACCCTGAAAGGTTCATTAGATGTTTATTATAGATCCTAGAAGTTACATAAATTGCAATCACTGTCACTGCAGTACCTGGGTTAGAACATAGAATGGTGCCATACTGCACAGGAATAGGCCCTTCAGCCCGTCATGCTGTGACCGTGATGCCATTTTAAATTAACACCATCTGCCTGCTCGTGGTTCATAGTTCTCTAATCCCTGCCTGTTCATGTGCCTGTTTAAATGTTTCTTAAATGTCATATCTGATTCTACTACCTCCACTGGAAGTGTATTCCAGAGACCTACCACCCACTCCATATTAAAAAAAAATTGCCTCACACATCTCTTTTAAACTTGCCCCCTCTCGCCTTAAACTTGTGCCCCTAGTATTTGACGTTTCCATCCTGGGAAAAAGACTCCGACTATCCACACCTCTCATACTTTTATATACTTCTATCAGGTCACCCCTCAATCTCTGACGCTCAAGCAAAAACAATCCAGGCTTGTCCAACTTCCTCATAATTACTTAGCTGTAATCCAGGAGACATCCTGATTATTCCCTTTTGCACCCTCTCCAAAGTCTCCACATCCTTTCTATAGTGTGGCAACCAGAACTGCACACAATACTCCAGACATGGCCTCCCTAAACTTTTCTACACCTACAACATGACTTGCTAAAACTTATACTCAATGCCCCAACTGACGAAGGCCAGTATGCATACACCTTCTTTACCACCTTATCCAGATGTGTTGCCACTTTCAGGAAGCTATGGATTTGCACCCCAATGTCCCCTGTATATCAATTCTCCTAAGGGTCCTGCATTTACTGTGTACTTTACTCTAGCACTTGACCTCTCAAAATGCATCACCTCACATTTATCTGGATTAAACTCCATCTACCACTTGTCTGCCCAACTTTCCAGCTGAGCTAAATCCTACTGTATCCTTTGACAACCTTCTTCACTATCCACAACACCACCAATGTTTGTGTTGTCTGCAAACCAAACTAATCAGGCCACCTATATTTTCATCCAAATCATTTATGTATATTGCAAGAAAACAGTTCCAGTTTTGATTGTTGCAGAACGCCACTGGTCATAGACCAATTAAGACTGTGCATACTTCACTTAGTGTGACTTGCTGCAAGTAGCCCCAGTAAGATGGAGATTGAAACCTTTATGCCATTAGTCCATGTGTCATGGTTGTCTGTTGAAAGTATGTTATATCCTAGCTGTGGGACGTAACTCAACAATTTGTCTCACTTGCACTCACATTCTCATGACCCTGAAAACTGCTGCAATCAGAATACTGTATCCTAAGAGGTATTATGCCTCCTGATTGGTGAGAATTGGTCAGGTGACTTTTTTCCTCCCTGCATTCAATTTTTTAAAACTCTTTCATTGCTTTACAGTCTGAGAGGAGCGGGAATTTGAATATAGTGCAGGGCAGAATACTTGGATTGTTATCTGGAGAATAATATATTTAGTAAGCCACTTGGTTGTTAATTAATCACTGTAATTTAAGTATCTAGGTAAGGTTTATTCACTTACTTATTTTTTTAATCCAGCGGTCACTAGAGCAGTTTGTGTGGTGGTAGGCTTCTCCTGTCAGATGTGGGAAATCAGACACAATTTGATTGACCCTGACAACTGCACCGCCAGGAAGTGTGTTCACCTGAGGCTCCACTCAGACCACATGGATCAACTGGACATGCTGAGGAGCATGTGTATGGCTCAAAACCTCATAGATAAGAGTTTCAGGGATACAGCCGACTCCAAGTTGAAGCAGAGAGATAGTTAAGCACCAGGGGTGGCAGGTAGTCAGTGCAGGTGCTCCCTGTGGCTATTACTGTCTCTAATAAGTATGCTGTCAGGGGACTGGCCTCTAAGGTGATGGTGTCAGCACCACAGTTGGCTCTGTTGTACAGAAGGAGGGTCAAAGTGCAACTGAATAGTGCTAGTTGAGGACAGTATAGTCAGGGGCACGGACTCTATAGTCTGTGTGGCCACAAACGAAACTTCAGAATGGTGTGTTGCCTCCTTGCCAGGATCAAGGATGTCTCTGAGATGGAACAAGACGTTCTGAAAGGGGAATGTTGGCATGTGAGCCGATACCGTCCACAGTAAACTGAGGAGGCTCTGCTATAAGGTAACACAACCGAGTAACAGTGGGGGGTGTTCACAGAAACGTTTAATGTTATTCTGAAATAGTTTGAAGGAGAAAAGCTGCACCTCAAAGGAAGAAAAAGAGCCGTGGATATCTAAGGAGGTGAGGTACAGTAAAAAAATTAAAAGACAGTGTTTATTAAAACACAAAAATGTGCAGATCTCACAAAATAAGACAAAAAAGGTGACCTTATAGAGGTTTATAAAATCATGAGGGGCATGGATAGGATAAATCAACAAGGTCTTTCAATAAGGTGTGAGGGAAAAGATATAAAAGGGACCTAAAAGGCAATTTTTTCACTCAGGAGGGTGGTGCGTGTATGGAATGAGCTGCCAGAGGATGTGGTGGAGGCTGGTACAATTACAGCATTTAAGACGCATCTGGGTGGGTATATGAATAGGAAGGGTTTGGAGGGATATGGGCCGGGTGCTGGCAAATGGGACTAGATTAGCTTAGGATATCTGGTCAGCATGGACTGAAGGGTCTATTTCCGTGCTGTACATCTCTATGATTCTAAATATAAAGCCCAAGTAGCTTATAAAGGATAATGAAAGGAAACTTTTGTAAGGGGCATAAAAGACGATAGGAGATTTTACAGTTAAATAAAGGGAAGTGTCTGGAAATTGGCCCACTGAAGGCTGAGAGTGGGGATATTGTCAATGACCATAGGAAATGACAAACATATTGAAGGATTATTTTGCTTTAGTTTTCACAGGAGGAATGGAGGTTAGGTTGTCGGAATTCCCAAAGAAATTAAGAGAATTAGGGAAATGAATGGAACTAAAGAGTGAGAAATCCCCAGGACCTGATACTTTCAATTCATGAGTGTAAAAGGAGGTATGAGAGCACATTGCCAATACCCTAACAATAATGTTTCAGAGTTCCCTGGATTCAGGAGTTGCACCTCTGGATTGGAAATTATCTTTTGTCACTCTGCTTTTTCAGAAGGATAGCAGAAGGAAACCAGGGAAATTACAGACCAGTTAGTCGAATGTCTGTGGTGGGGAAATCGTTGGAGTATATAATCCAGAATAGGATAACTGATCACCTTGAAGAATTCCAGTTAATCAGAGTCAGTATGGATTCATAAAGGGTAGTTATACCTGACAAACCTCAGAGTTTTTTGGAGAGGTGACACAAGTTACCTCAGATTACAACAGGATCTGGACCAGATGGGCCAATGGGCTGAGAAGTGGCAGATGGAGTTTAATTCAGATAAATGCAAGGTGCTGCATTTTGGGAAAGCAAATCAGACCAGGACTTAAACACTTAATGGTAAGGTGCTAGAGAGTGTTGCTGAACAAAGAGACCTTGGAGTGCAGGTTCATAGCTCCTTGAAAGTGGAGTCGCAGGTAGGTAGGATAGTGAAGAAGGTGTTTGGAATGCTTTCCTTTATTGGTCAGAGTATTGAGTACAGGAGTTGGGAGGTCATGTTGCGGCTGTACAGGACATTGGTTAGGCCACTGTTGGAATATTACGTGCAATTCTGGTCTCCTTCCTATCGGAAAGATGTTGTGAAACTTGAAAGGGTTCAGAAAAGATTTACAAGGATGTTGGCAGGGTTGGAGGGTTTGAGCCACAGGGAGAGGCTGAACAGACTGGGGCTGTTGGAGGCTGATGGATGACCTTACAGAGGTTTTATGAGGGGCACGGATAGGGTAAAAAGACAAAGTCTTTTCCCTGGGGTCGGGGAGTCCAGAACTAAAGGGGCATAGGTTTAGGGTGAGAGGGGAAAGATATAAAAGGGACCTAAGGGGCAACTTTTTCACCCAGAGGGTGGTACGTGTATGGAATGAGCTGCCAGAGGAAGTGGTGGGGGCTGGTACAATTACAGCATTAAAGAGGCATCTGGATAGGTGTATGAATAGGAAGGGTTTGGAGGGATACGGGCCGGGTGCTGGCAGGTGGGATTAGATTGAGTTGGGATATCTGGTCAGCATGGAAGAGTTGGACCGAAGGGTCTGTTTCTGTGCTGTACACCTCTATGACTCTAAGTTATGGACAGAGGTAAATCTATGATTACTGTTTATATGGACTTCCCGAAGACTTTTGATAAAATTCCATACAAGAGACTGTTAGCTAAGGTGGAAGCCCACAGAATTGATGGCAAATTACTGACACGGATAGGAAATTGGTGGGAGGGAACAGAGGTAGAATAATGGGTAAGTCCTCAACTTGGCTAGTGGTATCCTGCAGCGGTCTGTGTTAGGACCTCAATTATTAACAATATTCATTAACAACTTGGATAATGGCATAAAAAAATCAAATATCTGAATTTTCTGACAACACACAATTGGGCAGTGTTGACAACAGCAGGAAATTACAATGTGATATTGATAGACTAAGTGAATGGATAAAGTTGTGGAAGATGGATTTTAATATAAGTAAGTGTGAGGTCATCCATTTCAGATCAAAAAAGGATATTTTATTGAGAAGACACAAAGTTAAAAAGATGGATGACCAACGGGATATAGGGGTTCGGGTGCATAGCTCTTTAAGATGCAATGAATAGGTGCAGACAATAATTTAAGAGCTAATGGAATGCTAGCCTTCATATCGAAAGGATTGGAGTACAAGGGTGTAGACATGATGCCGCAGTATTACAAAACCCTCGTTAGGCCCCACCGAGTATTGTGGTCAGATCTGGGCATCACACCTCAGGAAGGATACATTGACCCTGGAGCCAGTTCACTGCAGGATGATATCTGGACTTCAGGGGTTTACTTATAAGAAGAGCTTAGACAAATGAGGCTTTATTCCCTCGAATTAGGTTAAGGAGTGATCCAATTGAGGTCTTTAGGATGTTAACAAGGAAAGACAGAGTAGGTAAAGAAACCATTTTATACTCATTGAAGATTCGTAGGCTAAGTATTAGGGCCAGACCGTTCAGGAGAGATGTATGTTCGAAAGCACTTCTACAATGCAAAGAATAGTGGAGGTTTTGAATTCTTCTTCAAGCGGCAGTAATTCAATTGTTAAATTTAAATCTGCGACAGGCACATTTTGATTGAGGGAGGGTCTCAAGGGATATGACCCAAGGCAGGTACATGGAGTAAGGGCACAAATCAGCCATGATCTTAACGAATGACAGAGCAGGCTCATGGGGGCTGAATGGCCCACTGCTGTTTTAATGTTCCTAGTGTAAAGAATCTGGGTAACTTTCCCCCTCCCTGATGTGTAATAGTGTCTGCGGTTCAGCCACCAGCTTTTAAACTCTGAATCGAATGGCTGAAGCTTTAAACACTGCAGACGGACCCACCCTGGATCATCCAGGCATTTAGAAGCTTCCACATGCTGCAGCAGCGACACATCAACTGACTTTCCATCCTCAGTGTGTTCTAATTAATTTACATGGTTATGTTTTTATATATTTTATTAAGCTGACCAGTTGCTTGTTTTGAACCTTAGGAGTAAAATAAACCTTATTCATTTACCAGATAACTCACTGAATAACTAGCTTATTATCACGTAGTCAAGTGAGAACCCATTCCTGTAGCCTAGAAAAGGGAGAAGAAGAAAAACGTATGGAACACCTTTGTCACTTCCCTAAATCAACTCCTTGAACGCTATTCTTTCTCTGTGCCCTGAGATACAAACCTCCTTGTTCACATTTTTTAACTGGATTCCTGTACCACTTAAATTCAAATGACTTTGTGTTACTTATCTAGTCTTAATCAGCCTCAGTTTCCCCAGAAATCTGAAGTTGCTTCTTCAGTTTTTGTTTCCATAGAAACCTGACGTTTTAGTTTGTCTTTCAGTTAGGGTAAATGTTGCTCCAGGTTCCACACAAAGTGGTCTGCCTTCAGCACATAAATGGTTGAATTTACTGAATGGCCACCAAATGAAATTTCACCTTTTGAAACTTTTAATTTAACACAAGTCAAAACCAACACAGATTAAATATGAATTAACAGAGAAAGTAGACTTTAAATAAAGTAGTAAATTTCAGATTGGGTAGTTGAGGTAATAACGATACATGTCATACAACTGCAAGTACTACTTCATCAGTCGCAGTCAACTGAATGTGCACTTCCAACGTTCTCTGGGAAGTCTTTGTTTCTGATTTGGGTGTAACGGTTGTGTAGACCATATTGTACCTTGAAGCTCCGAGAGAGGGTTATCACCCAAATGGCACACTGCTGCAGTCCTGTTCAATATCTTTGCTTGACCCTTTCTTCAATTGACTCTCCCGTTTAACGGTTTCATACACACAGTTGTTTGTCTATACTCTGCTTAATCCATGTGCGGCCAACTGGCCTCTTGGATCTTCACTTTCTGTCTTTTGATATTATTTCAAGGCCAGTTAACATGGTCCATGATTTCAGAAAATTTAGATTTATTTGTTTACAATTGATATAAACTCTTAACTTTTTTTAAAAAAGCATTCTTTCGAAAGCAATTGCAGATTTGACAGAGAATTAAAGAAACTTCAGATTTTCCTTAAACTTTCATTCCTTTTTCCTCCAGATCACGTCATTTTAGTGACTGAGCAAACATTCAACAATTCACCTCGTCACACAGTAGCTCACATGGAGCCCCACTGTTCCCATAAACTGCAGATTAAACCCCACCTTTGAACACCATCACATCCGTCTTCCCCCACTCCAACCTTGGGGCAAAAGGGAAACTTTGGTAGAGTGAAACTTTCCTCACAACAGTTTCAAAATGCAGAACATTTCTAACATCATTTACAGTTTAACAGACAGTCTATTACAGAAATAAACACGCAGCATTTTCTGTCTAATCCCATAGTAGGTTGGCTGATCTATTCTACACTTGGGAAGTAAAGGGATGAAAATTAAAAGTCATACTTAAAAATGCTTTTATGAAGTAACCATTCATTTACTCCAGTCGTCCTTCTTTAAATTCTGGACCGAATATCACTAAATACCTTTGCCTGCAAAGTCCATAGGTTTTAGTGTTAGTGGTTATAACAACAAACTTCAAAACAACCTGTGATTCTTTGTTCTGAATTTTTTTTAAAGAATTCTATTGGCTTGTATCTGCATGGAAGAGTATCTCCCATATCTGAGTTGCGTACATCATAAACTCTTTGAAAGCTAGTCCAAGCCTCTTTTTTCAGAATCAAAATCCCTACAGTGTGGACACAGGCCTTTCAGCCCAACAAGTCACACCGCCCCTCCGAAGAGTAACCCACCCAGACCCATTCCCCTATCCTATATTTACCCCCGACTAATGCACCTAATCTACACATCTCTGAACACAATGGGCAATTTAGTATAACCAATTCACCTAACCTACAGTTCTTTGGACTGTGGGAGGGAACTATGGGGGCAGCACAGTGGCTCATTCGTTAGCACTACTGCCTCACAGAGGGTTCGAGTCCAAAGGTGTGCAGGTCAGGTGAATTGACCATGCTTAAATTATCAACTAGGTGCATTAGTCAGAGGGAAAAGGGGTTTGGGTGGGTTACTCTTCAGTGGGTCGGTGTGGACCTGTTGGGCCGAAGGGCCTGTTTCCACACTGAATCTAATTAAATCTAAAACCCACACAGACACGGGGAGAATGTGCAAGCTCCACACAGACAGACGTCAGAGGCTGGAATCGAACCCAGGTCCCTGGCGCTGTGAGGCAGCAGTGCTAGCCACTGAGCCACTGTGCTGCCCTTCTTGAAGGTGGAGTACTTTCTTTGATGCTTAAGCTTCTCAGCACTGTAGCTAATTCTAACATGGCCATCATCTTGGAGCAACACCGCACCTACTCGTTTGTCTCTATTGTCGATACCAACCTTGAAAACCATACCAAAAATTCTGGAATTTCAAGAACTGGCTCATCTATCAAAATGGCTTTTCACAACTCTGATTATCAGACCTTTAAAATATTTCTTCAACAAATTTGTTAATGGAGTGATGACTATGCTGTAATTATGAATACATTTTCTATGGATCCACACAGGTAATCATAGTACATCTTACTCTGTCTTGAATACAGGGAAGTCTATATTGCCTGAATCTTGGCCTCTCAGCAACACTTAACCTTGACCCACACAATGTGGCCTAAACAGTCAACCTTGACCTTGGCTAACTCGCTCTTTGCCAAGTTTATGAAAAGGTTATGTTGTGATCTAAGCAGATACTCAGCAAATCAGATCCTAGAATTAAATCTGGCTTGATACATGTTTTATTTTTGGTAAAATGGCGGCTATTCACTGAAACATGCTACGTGAAGCTGCACCATTTCTTTGGCAACAAGCCAGAAGTTTATTACAGAAAAATTACAAAAACAACCCAAAGCCATCTAGGCATAGAACACAGAAAAATCTGAGAACACCCATGTGAAACTTCTTTCCTAATACCACACTTCAAATTGGCGTACTGTATCCAGAGACATTTCACCTCCATTTCAAGTCTTTAAATTTGACTTAACTGATGCTTTCCCAATTTGAGTTGTGAACTGAGTTTTTTTTACATGACTATTCACACAACTGTAAGCTTAGACATTCTCAGTATCTATTAACCTGCCGATTTCTAGCCATGTACTCACGGTCTCAAAGATGCACAAAGTAAGTGTTTTACTGAGGTAACTTATTCCCTTAAGTAAAAACAAAGGGTGCTGAAGAAGCTCAGCAGGTCTGGCAGCATCTATGGAGGTAGAAACAGAATTAACAGTTTGAGCCACATGACTCTTCTTTGGACCTTTTAACTGCTCTGAAAATCTCCATTTTAAGAAAAAGACCATACTTGCTTTTCACCCCAGTCAGGTGCCCTGAAAACATTCAATCTGTGGGTTTTTAAACCCAGAAGTCAGTATTGGTCATTCTAAGCTGAAAGCAAGTCTTCAAGATTTACTTCACCTGTGCCAACCATTTTAATGTAAGCACATTCACAGTCGCCTGATTTCTGACATATATCCTGGGATGGCATATATCCTGCTACCTCACAGCACCAGGGACCCAGGTTCAATTTCAGCCTCGAGTGACTGGGTGGAGTTTGCACATTTTTCCCGTGTTTGTGTGAGTTTCCTCAGGTGTTCCAGTTTCCTCCCACAATCCAAAGATGTGCAGGTTAGGGTGGATTGGCCATGCTAAATTACCCCATAGTGTTCAGGGATGTGTAGGTTAGGGTGGATTGGCCGTGCTAAATTACCCCATAGTGTTCAGGGATGTGCAGGTTAGGTGCATTAGTCAGGGGTAAATGTAGAGTAATAGGGTAGTGGAATGGGTCTGGGTGAGTTACTCTTTGGAAGGTTGGTGTGGACTTGTTGGACCAAAGGGTCTGTTTCCACCCTGTAGGGATTCTATGATAATATTGAATTAGTCCTCTGTTCTGGAAGGACAGTTTTCTTGATGAGGAGGTACCAGTGTTGGACTCAGGTGGACAAAGTTAAAAATCACACAATACCAGGGTATAGTCCAACAGGTTTCTTTGGAAGTACTAGCTTTCTGAGAAACCTGAAGAAGGACCAGCGCTCCAAAAGCTAATACTTCCAAATAAACCTGTTGGACTATAACCTGGTGTTGTGTGACTTTTAATGAAGTTTATCTTAAACATCCTTCATAAGTTTAATCAACATCTGCCACTATCTGAAATCCAACTGTAAAAGTGATATTTATTCCAGATAAATTTCACCTCTTTCATCACTGTTAGCTTTGGCCACTCTATTATACATGCAGCACAAGTGATGGACTTGTATTGTTGCTAGATTATTAATCCGGAATCTCAGGTACTGTTATGGAAGCACGGGTTTGAATCCTGTCATGACAAATGGTGGATTTTGAATTCAGCAAAAAAAATGCCACTACTGATTGTCGGGAAAAAAGAAACACCTGGGGTTTAGTAAATGAACTTTGCCATTCCTTGCCACCTTTACCTGATCTGGTCTACAATATGACGTCAGACTCACAGCAAGTGGTTGCCTCTCAACTGTCCTCTGAAAGTGTTCTAGCAAACCACTCAGGTTTAACAATCGCTATGAGATCTCAACGAAACAGTGAAACCAGATGGATCGAGGCCCTGGAAACGATGACAGAAAAAAACTGACCACCCTGCAAAGTCCTCCTCATTTAAATATGGAAGCCAGTGCCAAATTTGGAGAGCTGTCTCTCAGCCTAGTCACGCAACAGCCTGATGTAGTCATATTCATGGAATTACACCTTGCAGACAATATTCCAGGGATTCTATCACCATCCCTGGATATGTCCTGCCCCAGCAGAGGTGACAGCATGGTGGAAAGGGGTTGCCCTGGGAGCCCTCAACATTGACTCGACACCCCACAGAGTCTCATGGATTCAGGTCAAAAGATGGACAAGGAAACCTCCTGCTGATTACCATGTACCATCCTCCCTCAGCTGATGAATCAGTTGAACCAACTCCCTTGTTGAACAACACTTGGGTGGCAAAGCTGCAGATTGGGGGGGTGGATTTCAATGTCCACACCCGGAGTGGCTCAGCAGCAGGTAATTCTAAATCGGGCTGGTTGGGTTCTCAATGACATAGTTGCTGGACTGGGCCTGTGGCAGGTGGTGAGGGAATCAACAAAAGTGAAAAATATACGTGACCTCACCCTTACCAGTCTGCTGGCTGCAGATGCATCTGTCATTGACAGTATTGGTTAGACTGTTCACTACCCAGTCCTTGTGGGGATGAATCTCTGCCTTCACATTGAGAATACCCTCCGTGTTAAGTGGCACTATCACCGTGTGAAATGGGACAGGCTCTGAACAGATCTAACAGTCAAGTTAAGGTATCCATGAGGAACTGTGGGCCATCAATAGCAGCAGAATCATGCTCCAACACAATGTGCTGTCTCACGGCCTGGCGTATCCCAGGCTTTACCATTACCATAAAACCAGGGAATTAACCCTGGGTTCAATGAACAGTACAGGTGGGCTTGCCAGGAGCAGCACCAGGCATACCTAAAATGGGGTGTCAACCTGGTGAAACTATCAGCACATGTGTGCTGAACAGCATAACCAGCAAGTGATAGAGTTAAGCAATCCCATAACCGACAATCAGTCCTACCGCATTGACTCATGAATGGTGGTGGACAATTAAACGATTCACTCGAGGAGGCAGCTCCACAAATATTCCCATCCTCAATGATGGAAGAGCCCGCTACATCAGCAAAAAAAGCAAGGCTGCAATGTTCACCACAATCTTCAGCCAGAAGGGTTGAGTGGATGATCCACTTCAGCCTCCTCCAGTGGGGATGTTCGTCAATGCTCGCACAACGATCAGCATCATTTGGGACTCCTCAGATGATGAAGCAGTCCATGTTCAAATCTAACAAGATCTGGACAGTATCCAGGCTTGGGTGGACAAGTAGCAAGTAACATTCATGCTACACAAATGCCAGGCAATGATCATCTCCAATAACAGATAATCTAACTGCTACCCCTTGACATTGAATGATGTTACTATCACTGAAGACCCTGCTACTAACATCTTAGTAGTTACCATTGACCAGAAATTGAACTGGACTCTCCGTATAAAACATGGTGACCACAAAAGCAAGTCCGAAGCTAGGAACACCAAACAAGTAACTCACTTCCTGACTCTTCAAAGCCTGTCCACCATCTACAAGGCACAAATCAGGAGTGTGATTTGTCTGGATGAGTGCAGTTCCAACAACACTCAAAAAGCTTGACATAATCCAGGACAAAGCAGACCATTTGATTGGCACTGAAGAAGAGCTTATGCCCGAAACGTCGATTCTCCTGCTCCTTTGATGCTGCCTGACCTGCTGTGCTTTTCCAGCGACACATTTTTCAGCTCTGATCTCCAGCATCTGCAGTCCTCACTTTCTCCCATTTGATTGGCACCACAGCCACAAGCATCCACTCCCTCCACCACTCATGCTCAGGAGCAGCAGTATGTACTATGTAGGAGATGCACTGCAGAAATTCACCAAAGATTCTTAATCAGCGCTTTCCAAACCCACAACCATTTCCATCAAGAAGGACAAGGGCAGCAGAAAATTGGGAACACCAGCCCCTGTAAGTTCCTTCCAAGCCACTCGCTCTCCTGCCCAGATAGCATGGTGTCTCACAGCACCAGGGACCTTGGTTTGATTCCAGCCTCAAGTAAATGTCTGCGTGGAGTTTGCACATTCTCCTTGTGTATGCGTGCCTTTCTCTCGGTGCTCTGGTTATCTCCCACAGTCCAAAGATGTGCAGGTTAAGTGGATTGGCCGTGTTAAATTGCCCATAGTGTCCAGGGATGCCCAGGCTAGGTGGGTTAGCCATGGTAAAATGCAGGGTTACAGGGATAGGGTAAATCTACATTAAGCATATGGACTCCAGTGGTTCAAGAAGGCAGCTTCCCACCGCCTTCTGAAGGGCAACTAGGAATGGGCAATGAATGCTGGCCAGCCAGTGAAGCCCACACCCCACGAGCGAACGTTAAGAAATACCTGACCATTCCTGCAGTCTAAAAAGTCACAACGCAGTCAATTACTCGTCTTGGCAATGACCCGTTTGCATTTTTTTATATCAATTGTCCCGACTTTACATTAGAATATCTCATCTGGAGCCACAAAAGCAGTTCATTCTTGGGCTATGCCCTTTAAGCAAATCAACTTACTAACAGATGTTGGCTTCCTCAACCTGCTATTACACTCTTCGTGTCTTAGGATGGTATTGAAGTGTGTCTTAGCTGCAGCATTAATCTTTTAATAATGAATGTGAAACCTTTGGGAACCATCTGGCTTTGCAACGGCAGTAGCTGTTGAACCTTTGTGCTCAGTTTTATCATTATCCATGAATTGAATCTCCTTCCTGACGTTGCCCAATTTGTTTTGATTGAATCGGGACAGATGTTGGTGTGCCACCAGTAATAAGAACAACATCCTTTAGGATCTAGTGATGCCTCTCTGAAGCACCTTGGGACAGTGGGTGATGAGCAGGCAACTTTAACTGCTTCACTCCCACCTGAAACCAGCCATTTCCTCACAAAAAAAACCCCATACCTTCAATGTGAAAACTAGGGATGACACCAGTGGTAACAAGACTAATTTACTCAAATTTAAATCAACCATGTCTAAGAGAGTTAATGCTTCAAGTCCAATATGACTTCCTCTGAATACCTTCAGAAGTTCTGAAAAAGAGTCAGACTGCATCAAAATGTTGACTCAGTTTCTCTCTCCACAGCCAGGCCTGCTGAGTTCAGATTTCCCACAACTTCTATGTTTTATCTAAAAGGATGTGGAGGACTTATGGTGCAGTAAGTAGTTTCAATGTTGTGAGCCAACGACTGCAGATTCCAGTCCTACCCCAGGACTTGATAGCCAAGGAAGGTGTGCTGATGAGCTAACACATCTCCAATAACACTCAAGGAACTTGTCATCTTCTCGGACAAAACAGCTTGTTTGGTAGTCCCTTCGCCACAGGTGCAAAGTGGCAGCTATGTATAAAATCTACACGTTGCATTGCGACAACTCACTAAGACACCTTTGACAACAACTTCCAAACCTGCGACCTGTACCACCCAGGACAGGTACAGCAGGCGCATCCAAACACCACAACCTTCAAGTTCCCCTCCAAGCCACTGATTGTCCTGACTTGAAAATTTAGACTCATTCCTTAATGGTCCACATCCAATGTCTTGGACCTCTCTCCGTAATATCACTGTTGGTCTATCTCTACTACATGGACTGCAATGGTTCAGGAAGGCAGCTCACTACCTCCTTCCCCAGATCACTTGGGGATGGGTAATAAATGCTGACCCGGCATGAGTGAATTAAAAACATTTTTAAAACTTGAGTCGTGTGACAACTTCTAAATCCTTACAAAATGTGGCAGGCAGTAAGAGCTGAGGAGTTTCCTAGTCAGTAATGTAGCGGAAAGAAATCGGAGTCTCTACCAACTCTGGTCATAGCTCTAAGCTCCACCATGCAAATGAAAGTGCCCATTGCCACAGCAACTTGGACTCCATGGAAGCCAGTTGGCTCAATCAAATAGCACTGAAGGTCACCACTATTCCTTCCTCACTCAACTGGGTACCAAGCAAATATTCTTCGCCAAATGAAAACAACAAGCAACATGCTCATCAGTTATTCTCAATTAATGTTCACTTACTTGGAACATTTATTTTTCCAACTGTCTTTTTATGTCTCGTTCTAACTTCTTTCTCTCTTGAATTTAAGCTTTTTCATTTGACTTCTGAACTCAACTTTTTTTCCTTCTGACTGAAATCTGGCAAGCTGGATTTTAGTAGGAAAACCATGCTTCAGATGAAAAACTAGAGCTTCACCTTTTTCTGCCTTTAGCTCCCTTGAATTTCAGTGACCCTAATTTTCTGTCTATAGCCTTCAAATTCTCTTAAGCATTTGAAAGCACCAAGAGACAAATCCTCTCTCTCACTAAAGACCTGAGTATTCATGTTGATTCCCCAATGAATACAGCAAAAGTAAATGGGAAGTTTAAGTTCAGCAAATCCGAGAACCTATTTGACAACTTGATTCCAAGTAGTCAGTTGCTTTAACTGCCGTAAATTAATTTTTGCCCCTTATTCCTCCCAGATCAAGATTTCATTCTTTTTATGGTGCCTGCACTTCACTGTTGAATAGTGTGTGCTCAGATAGTGTTGCAGAATGTTTGGTTTGGTTTTAACCAGCTTCCATTCTCCACAAATCCTGAAGTTTCACTTCCAGGGGTACTTCTGGTTTCTGTACAAAATTAGAAAATCACTTTCTGTTTCAGTAAGCACGTGTGTCGAGAAATATGAACACTGAAACCTAGATCAGGTGCGGTCACCAAACATTTGACAAGTTACCTGTACTGACAGCAATGCACACAAGCTCTCCCCATTATCTTGCAAACCATCAGTTCCATTAGTTCCTCTGTCCCTGTCTCTGTGTGTGTGTCTCTCTCTCAGAGATAGGTGTGTACTGATTGATGTTTTCCAATCCCTTCCTCTCTAGATGATCTCTGTACACTGACTGGTCTGTCTCAGTTTCATTTATCTCAGAAGGTTACCTGTGTAGAGTGTGGTGTCTCTCAGCCCCCTCTCTCTGGCAGATGTACACGAAGCAGTGTGCCTCTTGTCCCTCTCTCTCGGGGAGATGTCTCTCAATGTCTCAGGAAGATGTCTATATACTGCCTGGTGTCTCTCAGTCTCTCTCAGGGAGACATCTGTACATTGCCTGGTGTCTCTCAATCTCTCTCCCTCGCTCGCGCTCTCTCAGGGAGATATTTGTACACTGACGGGTATCTCAGTTCCCCTCTCAGGGAGATATCAGTAGAGTGACTGGTGTCTCTCAACCTCTCTCTCAGGGAGATACCTGTACACTACCTAGTATCTCTCAGGGAGATATCTGTAAACTGATTGTTGTCTCTCAGTCTCGCTCTTTCAGAAAGATATCTGTTGACTGACTGGTATCTCTCAGTCCCTTTGTCTCAGGGAGTTATCTGTACATTGTCTTCTGTGTCTCAGTTGCTATCCCACAGGGTGATATCTGTACATTGACCAACAGGCCCGCAGGTTAAAGTGACGCCAGGGAGTCAGTGACAGCCGAGAGAGCAAGCCCAAGGGAAACCAGAGCAAGAGGCCAGCAGATAATGTGGCGACAGGGAGTCAGTGATAGCGGAGAGAGAAAACCCAAGGGTAAGTGAGAGTCAGCATGTGAGCACTAAGTCACAACTCTGCAAAATGCATTTGTAATTAATATAATATTTCCAGCAATAATAAATTAGCCTTTGTCAGCAGCCTAAACATTTATTAACATTATTGTATCAGCGACCGTAAAATGATCAAGTTGAACAGCGTTTGAAACAAAAACATCCACTGAGATTCCAGATTTTTGTCTGGGTGTCTCCATTGTCAGTCTCAAAGCAATGTCCACAATAAACGGGACAAACACCTTAAAGGAAGAACAGCCAAAGTCAATAAAACGGATAATAGGAATCACGGGGTGTATGGAATAAAATTTGCAAATTGGTATCAAACGCAACACAGACAATGTCTATATTTGGAAAAAAAAAGAGTGCAGTCATGATCAATGTATGTCTCTTACAAACTGTTACCACGGATACGTCAGTGAAAATAACAAGATGGCAGATGTGCTGAAGAATTACTTTGTGCCAGTGTTTACAACAGATGAAGTAATGAACGTGTCAGCTATATCAGGGAAATTAGCGTTACATCACAAACAAGGACTCAAAACTAGCAGAGGCTGCAAGACTGTAAGTGAACTGAAATCGCTCTGGGGAGGGGAAATTTACATAGTAGCATTGGCTGAAGGACTGGATCATTCATATTCCAAGTTATAAGGTTTTTGGTAGAAACAGGGTGGATAAAAGGGGAGGAGGTGTACCAGCCTTGTTCAAAGATTGCCCCTGAATGATTAGATTAGATTAGATTACAGTGTGGAAACAGGCCCTTCGGCCCAACAAGTCCACACCGACCCGCCGAAGCAAAACCCACCCATACCCCTACATTTACCCTTTACCTAACACTACGGGCAATTTAGTATGGCCAATTCACCTGACCCTGCACATCTTTGGACTGTGGGAGGAAACCGGAGCACCCGGAGGAAACCCACGCAGACACGGGGAGAACGTGCAAACTCCACACAGTCAGTCGCCTGAGGCGGGAATTGAACCCGGGTCTCTGGCGCTGTGAGGCAGCAGTGCTAACCACTGTGCCACCGTGCCGCCCATTAATGAGATACAGTTCTGAAATTAGAATCTACATGGTTGGAAGTGAGAAACAGGATGAAAGCAGTGACTTTTTTGGGTATTCTTTATGGACCTCCAAATAGTAGAGTGGAAGTAGAGGAGAACATTTGCAGGCAGGTTGTGGAAATTTGCAGGACAGGTAGGGTTGTAATAATTGGTGATTTTAATGATCCTAGGATGGATTGGGAAAAAGGCAGAGTGTGGGGCACAGAAGGGGAAGAATGTCTGTACACGTACAAGGCAATTTTCTGGAACAGTACATTTCCAGTCCTACCAGGGAAGGGGCTGTGATGGATCTGGTCCTAGGAAATGAAGCAGGCCAAGTGGAGAATGTTAGAATGGGGAGCATTTAGGAAATAGTGATCATAATCGCCCTTCTATTAGAAGAATGCAGTTCAAATTGAGGAGAGTGCAGAAACATTTTACAATGATGTTGCCGGGACTGGAAGGTTTGAGTTATGGGGTGAAGCTGAATAGGCTGGGGCTTTTTTCCTCAGAATGTTGGACACTGAGGAGTGACCTTATCGAAGTTTATAAAGTCATGAGGGGCATAGATAGGATGAATAGTCAATGTCTTTTACTCATACCTAGAGGACATAGGTTTAAATGAGAGGGAAAATGTTAAAAAATAAACTAAGGGGCAACTTTTTCACACAGAGGGTGGTGCATGTACGTAATGAGTTGCCGGAAGAAGTAGTAGAGGTGGATACAATTACAACATTTAAAAGACATCTGGATGGGAAGATGAATAGGAAGGGTTTCGAAGAATATGGACCAAATACTGGCAAAGGGACTAGGTCAGATTGGGATATCTGGTCAGCGCGGACAAGTTCAACCAAGGGTCTGTTTCCATGCTGTATGACTGCATGGCTCTGTAACATAATACGGTTCAATATTAAGTTGGAAAAGGATAAAAATCAGTCAATGATTAGGATCACAGGCTGGAAAAGGGCAGATTTTAGAGGTCTAAAAGCTGAAGTGGAGCACATTGACTACAGACATATTTTGGTATGGGAGAATTTCAAAAGGGAGATAAACAGGGTGCATGCTGGGTATATACCCATGAGAAATGAACTCAAGGTATGCCAATTTGGAGTACTGAGGATATTGATGAGAAAATAAGGAAGGAAAAAGTAGATGACATATTCCGGAAGAATCATAGCAGTGGAAATCAGGAAGAATATCTCAAATGCAGCAGAAAGTCTACGACTGGAACAAGGAAGGCGAAGAGGAAGCATGAGGAAAGGATGGTAGGCTGTGCTAAAACAATTAGTAAAATGTTCTTAAAACAGAATAATAGGAAAAGATTAGTGAAGGATAGAATCAAGCCCATCAGGAACAAAGAGGTTAAGCTCCTTACTAAAGCAAAGGATATGGTAGAGGTACTCAATGAATATTTTGCTTCTGTCTTTACCAAATTAGAAGATGGTGACAATGACCTAGTTAAAAATATGGGTGTTGAGTTTCTGAATAGTATAGTGATAGATAAAGAAGTGATGCTAAAAATAAGCTGGTAGCAGTCCAGGTAGACAAGCCACCAGGCCCAGATGGGATGCATCCTAGATTGCTGAGAGAGGTAAAGGAGCAAATTGCAGAGCCGTTGACAAATTTTCCAGGCCTCTCTGAACACAGGATCAGTCCGCAGGGGCCTGGAGGATTGGAAATGTGACATGTTGTTTAAGAAAGGGACAAAGGATAACTCAGGAAACAATAGACCTGTCAGCTTGACATCGATAGTGGGAAAACTGAGGGAAGCCATAATAAGGATATACCCGTCAAGAAAAACACATCAATACCAGACTGTTAACATGGCTTTGCTAAGGACGAGTAATGTCTGACAAATTTAATTGAGTTCTTTGACAAGATAACATAGGCAGTGGGTGAGGGTAGTGCTGAGAATGTTGTATATTTAGACTTTCAGAAAGTATTTGATATGGTGCCGCATGGCAGGTTGGTGAGCTAACGATCAGGATTAATGGGTCTTTGCCAAAATGGATTAATAGTTGGCTAAAATATAGAAAACAGAGGGTTGGTATAGATGGACATTTCTCAGACTGGAGATGAGTTGAAACTAGCAATCCCAGGGATCATTGTTGAGGCCCTTGTTTTTTCTGCTTTATATAAATGATTTGGATATGGGTTTGAGGGAGAAATCTCTAAATTTGCAGATGATACTAAGCTAGGGAGAATAGACAATTGTGAGGATAGTGCTGAGCGATTTCAGAGGGGCATTATTAAGTTGGCAAATGGGCAGACACCTGGCAGACGAATTTCAGTGCAGAGAAATGTGGGGTAATGCATCAAATGTGGAGAAACACAGAGAGACAGTACAGACTCAATGGTACAACTTTTGAGGGGAGTTCAGGAGCAGAGGGAACTCGGTGTTGACGTGCATGATTCTCTGGAAGTATCCAGGCAGGTTGTTAACAAGGCTTAGAGGACCCTTGGCTTTATTGTACATTGAAGCATTGTGTATAAAAGCAAGGAAGTGATGCTACCCTGCTACAAATCATTGGTCAGACCACATTGGAAGTATTGTGTTCAGTTCTGGCCACCTTATTTAAGGCAGGATGTTAAAGCCCTGGAGAGAGTTCAAAGAGATTTACTGGGATGATACTAGGAAAGATAAGAGAGATTGGGCTTATTTTTCTTGGAGCAGTGAAGATGAAGAGGTGGCTGTATGTAGGTGTTCAAAATTCTAAACAATTTTGACAGGGTAAAGTAGAATAATCTGTTTCCACTAGTTGCTATGTCAGTAGCGAGGGGTTCACAATTCCAAGACTGCCAGCAAAAGAGCTCGGAGTGAGTGAGATTCTTACTCAGAGAGTCATAGAGTCATAGGGATGTACAGCACAGAAACAGACCCTTCGGTCCAACCCGTCCATGCCGACCAGATATCCCAACCCAATCTAGTCCCACCTGCCAGCACCCGGCCCATATCCCTCCAAACCCTTCCTATTCATATACCCATCCAGATGCCTCTTAAATGTTGCAATTTTACCAGCCTTCACCACATCCTCTGGCAGCTCATTCCATACACGTGCCACCCTCTGGGTGAAAAAGTTGCCCTGTTGATCTGTTTTAAATCTTTCCCCTCTCACCCTAAACTCAATGATTTACTTCATTCTAATTTTTCAGAGTGATGCGCACAAATTGCCAACCTAAATGTCAAGAGGACTTTAGAGGACGAAACCTCTAGTTCTAGATTCCCTGACCCCAGGGAAAAGATTTTGTCTATTTACCCTATCCATGCCCCTCATAATTTTGTAAACTTAAAAAGGTCACCCCTCAGCCTCTGACGCTCCAGGGAAAACAGCCCCAGCCTGTTCAGCCTCTCCCTGTAGCTCAAACCCTCCAACCCTGGCAACATTCTTGTAAATCTTTTCTGAACCCTTTCAAGTTTCATAACATTTTTCCGATATGAAGGAGCTGAAAATGTGTTGCTGGAAAAGCGCAGCAGGTAAGGCAGCATCCAAGGGGCAGGAGAATCGACGTTTCGGGCATGAGTCCTTTTCAGGAAGGCTCATGCCCGAAACGTCGATTCTCCTGCTCCTTGGATGCTGCCTGACCTGCTGCGCTTTTCCAGCAACACATTTTCAGCTCTGATCTCCAGCATCTGCAGTCCTCACTTTCTCCGATAGGAAGGAGACCAGAATTGCA
>NC_057750.1:20016805-20025607 GCF_004010195.1 Chiloscyllium plagiosum
TAGCATGGCCAATCCACCCTAACCTGCACATCCCTGAACACTATGGGGTAATTTAGCATGGCCAATCCACCCTAACCTACACATCCCTGAACAGTATGGGGTAATTTAGCATGGCCAATCCACCCTAACCTGCACATCTTTGGATTGCGGGACGAAACCGGAGCACCCGAAGGAAACTCACGCAGATACAGGGAGGATGTGCAAACTCCACACAGACAGTCACCTGAGGCAGGGATTGAACCCAGGTCCCTGGCGCTGTGAGGCAACAGTGCTAACCAGTGGAGGCAGATTCCATAGGAGGTTTCAAAAGAGAGCTATCGTAGAAAGTGACGGATTTAGAGGGCTACAGAGGTAGGGCTGGAGAGTGGAACTAGCTGGGTAGCTCTTTTTGGAGCTGGTACAGACACAATGGGTCAAATGGCCCACGTCTGTACTGTCAAATTCCGTGATTCTATAATGAACTACCAGTGGAATTAAAAGCTGGCAAATCCCTCGCACCTGACCTTTTCCAACCCAAGATTTAAAAGAAGTGGATGAGAATTTTGCAGATGCTGTAACAAAAATCCTCTAAAGTCCTCCTGACTTTTAGGTTGGCAATTTGTGTGTGTCACTCTGAAAAATTAGAATGAAGTAAATCATTGAGTTGTACACCAATTAGCCTCACCTTAATTGTCTCGAAACTAGTTGTGTCTGTAATTCAGGATGAGGTGACTGAAAATTATTGAACTGATTAGCGAGACCTAGAATAGATTTTCTGAGGTTATATCATGCCACACTGTCCTTGATTGATTTGTTCAAAGAGCTAAGATAATGGCTTGGATAATGACTGGATGTTATTTATAAGGACTTCTAACGACCCAAGATAACAAGACATTCAGCCCATTGAGTGCTGTACCATTCAGTGAGATCATGGTTCTGGTAATCTCCAACTCCACTTTCCTGCCTTTTCCCCACAACTCTTGATTCCCTTACTGATTAAAAATCTGTCTATCTCAGTCTTGAATATACTTAATGACGCGGCCTCAGCAGCCCTCTTTGGTAAAGAATTCCACAGACTCACTGTCCTCTGGGAGAAGTTCTTCCTCATCTCTGTCTTAAATCTGCAACCCCTTATTCTGATCTTGTGCCGTCTGGTCCCAGACTCTCCCACAAGGGGAAAACAGCCTTTGCCACATCCAGCTTGACAAGTCCCCTAACAATCTTTTATGTTTCAATAAGGTTGCTTCTCATTCATCTATGCAACAAATATAGGCCCAATCTACTCAACCTCTCCTCAAGACAGTTTCTCCATACCTGGTGTCAGTATAGTGTCCTTGATTGCCAACAGTGCCAGGAAATCCTTCCTTAGAGGTTAGGCCCAAAACTGTTCTCAGTACTCTAGTTGTAGTCTGACTAGTATCCTACGTCGTTCACACAGTTTCAGCAGAACATTCCCTTTAAAATACAGGCCAACATTCCATTTGCCTTCCCTATTACCCACTGAACCTAGATGCTAGCTTTTTTGAGATTCATGGTAAGGACTTCCAAATCCCTCAAACCCCAAAAGGCAACTGATAAACTCCCTCATAAAAACAATTGTCAGCTAACCTGTAAACTGAAGGAATTAGGCAAGTTATTGAGCTGCTTAGGAAATTGATGTGCAGGAGGAAATAGCCAGAATAATGGGTAAGTTCTCTAATTGCCTGAATGTGTCTAATGTGATCTATGTTCAGGCCTCAACTGTATTCATTAATGACTTAGATATTTTCAAATCAGTCTGTTCATAGATATTATCACATGTTTCTGGAACAAGTGGGACTTGAACCCATATCTCTTGGCCCAGATGTAGGGGCCAATTATGACCTAGTTTTTTTAATTCACTCGTGGGATGTGGGTGTTGCAGGCTGGCTAGCATTTATCACCTGTCCCTAGTTGCCCTGAAGGTGGGGGTGAGCTGCCTTCTTGAACTGCTGCAGTCCATGCGCTGTAGATTGACCCATAATGCCCTTAAGGAGGGAATTCCAGGATTTTGATTTCGCGAGATTGAAGGAATGGCATTATATTTCCAAGTCAGGAGGTGAGTGACTTGGAAAGGAACTTTCAGGTTGTGGGTTCCCATGTATCTGCAGCTGCTGTCCTTCTGAATGGAAGTGGTCGTGAATTTGGGAGTTACTGTCTGAGATCTTTGGTGAATTTCTGCAAGGCACCTTATAGATGGTACATACTTCTGAATATAGGTGGTGGAGGGAATGGATATTTGCGGATGTAGTGTCAATCAAGCGGGCTACTTTGTTCTGGATGGTGTCAAGTTTCTTGAGTGTGGTTGGAGCTGCCCCCATCCAAACAAGTGGGGAGTATTCCCTCACACTCCTGACTTGTGCCTTGTAGATGGCGGACAGGCTTTGGGAAGAGAAGGGGTGAGTTACTCGCTGCAGGATTCTTAGCCTCTCATCTGCACTTGTAGCCACTGTGTTTAGAGTTTCCATTTATTATAAACTGCTGTTTTCTGCCCTGAAGTTGTTTTTTTTACCCAAACTGACACTGAGTATCCTATTCCAGTGCCTCTGTTTTTTGAACTAGCCCTTTATACAGTATTTTGTCAAACACTTTATTAAAAGCTGTACAGACACCACCCACTGCATTAATTTCATCACTGTTTTCATGACCTTCTCACAAAAGTTCAGTTTGGTTACTTGTATATGAACTGCCTTTCACAAACCTGTGCTGTCCCTCCTAAATTAATTCAAACAATAGAACACAGAACATTCCAACGCAGTACAGGCCCGTTGGCCCTCGATGTTGCGCCGACCTGTGGAACCAATCTGAGCCCATCGATCCTACACTATTCCATTATCATCCATGTTTATCCAATGACCAATCAAATGCCCTTAAAGTTGGCGAATCTACTGCTGTTGCAGCAGTGCGTTCCATGTCCCAACTAATCTTCTACCTTCTTGAGTGTCTGATGATTTCCAGCCATCAGCCCCACCCCTACCAATTTTTTTGAAATCGTACTCTCTACTGACTTTGGATAGACTGTCTTATAGTTCTCAACAATATCTAGACACCCTTTCTTGAATAAGGTTGTCACATCTCCCCTTCTAAGGATGACTGGAAACCAATGGCAAGCCATTCCTCTTGCTCTACTCCCACTTCCTTTTAAACCAGGAAACTACAGGCCTGTCAGTCTAACCTTGGTAATGGGAAACTATTGGAAACAAATCTGAGGGATTGAATTGATCTATATTTGGAGAGGCAGGGATTAAGAAAGGACAGTCAGCATGGTTTTTGAACAGGGCATGTGTGTCGATGAGAGCTATGCTTTTAATGTAGTCTGCTTAGATTTAAGCAAGGCTTTACTTAGGTCTCACGTGGGAGATTGGTACTGATGTTAAGAGTCCATGGGAGCCAAAGAGATTTGGCAAGTTGGATCTAGAATTGGCTGAGTGGCAGGAAACAGAAGGTGATGGACAAGGGGTGTTTTTGTGACTGGAAGCCTATGTCCAGTGGACACTTGTAGGGTTCATTGTTGGGGCCTTTGTTTTTTGTCTTATATACAAACAATTTGGACTTGAATATGGGAGGTTTGATCAGTAAGCTTGTGGATGAAAGAAAAATTGGTGGGATGGAAAGCAGTTAGGAGGTTAGCTTCAGAGGGCGCTATAGATCACCAATCAGGTGAGCTGATCAGTGGCAAATGGAATTCAGTCTAGATAAGTGTGAGCTGATGCATTTTGGCTGGACAAACAAGGCAAGGGAATACATGATGAAGGGTAGGACCCTGGAAAGCACCTAGGATCAGAGCAACCTTAAGGTCATGAGATAGTTAGATAAAGTGGTTAAGATAGCATATGAGACACTTGCATTTATTAGCCAAAGCACAGAGTTTAAGAGAAGGGAGATTATGCTAGACCTGTATATATAAAGTGATGATAAGGCAACGACTAGAATGATGTGTGTCATTCTCAAATCCACTTTATACCTCAATCATGTCACCCCCTCAGCCTTCTCTGTTCCGATGTCTCCTCCTAGCTACAATTCTCCAACCCTGATGACATCCTAATAAATCCCTGCACTCTCTCCAGAGCAATTATTTCCTTCCTATAATGTAGTGGCCACAGCTGCACACAATACACAAGTTGTGGCCCCACCAGTTTTTTATACAATGTCATCATTATACCCCTACCTTTGTATTCTAAACCTTTGCCAATGCAGGAGAGCATTCCATATGCTTTCTTTACGACCTGCTACCTCTAGGAATATGTGAACTTGCTCAGTGAGATTTCTCGCTCTCAGTATATTGCCATTTATTGTATATTCCCTTTTATTCCTCAAATGCATTACCTCACACTAATCAGAGTTAAACACCACCTACTACATTCCTGCCCCTCCACCAACTCATTTGTAATGTTTTGGGTCATACAGCTATCCTTTATACTATCCGTTAGTGTGTCATCTACAATTGTGCCCCCCACATTCAAGTCCAATCATTAATGTATAAAACAAACAGCAGGGCTCCCAACTTAAAGCCCTGCGGAATACCATTTTCCATTCAGACGGATTGCCATCGCCCTTTGCTTCCTACTAGTAAGCCCACTTTGGATTCAATTCACCACATAACCCTGTATCCCACAGGCTTTTACTTTTTAGACCACATGGGACCTTGTCAAATGCCATACTGAATCCATGGGAGACAACGTCCACTCCATTACCCTCACCAATCCTCCCGGTCACTCCCTCCACAAATTCAAATTTGTAAGGCCTGACCTTCCCTTAACAAAGCTATGCTGACTATCCCTGACTAGTCCATGCCTTTTTAAATGGCAGTTTATCTGATTTCTCAGCATTGATTCTAATACTTTGCCCACTACCAAAGTAAGACTAACCAGCCTATAATTGTTTGGCATTTCCATGGTATTTTTAAATAACAGAAGCATATTTGCATTCCTCCAATCTTCCAGCACCTCGTATGAGTCTAGGGAAGATTGGAAAAAAATCACCAGAGCATCTGCAATCTCCTCCCTGACCTCCTTCTATATCTTAGGGAACATGGCCCTGGCAACCTATCCACATATCCTGGTAAAGCATCTTTGGGTTTCCCTTTATCTTGCCTGCTAATAATTTCTCATGCCCTGTTTTTGATTTCATTGATTTTTAAAAACTTAATTCCTGTATTCTCTATACTCTTGTCAAGAGGAAGAAGGAAGCTTGCTTAAGGTAGAGGAGGCAATGATCAGACAGGCCTGTAGAGGGTTACAAGGTAGCCAGGAAGGAACTGAAGAATGGACTTAGGAGAGGCAGAAGGGGGCATGAGAAAGCTTTAGCAGATAGGATTAAGGAAAACCCTAAGGCATTCTACACTTATGTGAGGAACAAGAGGATGGCCAGACTGAGGGTAGGGCTGATCAGGAATAGTGGAGAGAACTTGTGCTTGTAGTTGGAGGAGGTAGGGGAGATCCTTAAAGAATACTTTGCTTCAGTATTCACTACTGAGAGGGACCTTGACATTTGTGAGGACAGCGTGAAACAGACTGATATAGGTTGCTGTTAAGAAGGAGGATGTGCTGAAAATTTGGAAAAACATAAGAATGGATACCCCCCATCCCCGGGCCAGATGGGATATAGGAAAAAGTGAGGACTGCAGATGCTGGAGATCAGAGTCAAAAAGTGTGACGCGGGAAAAGCACAGCAGGTCAGGCAGCATCAAAGGAGCAGGAGAGTCAATGTTTCGGGCATAAGCCCTTCATCAGGAACGTGGAGAGGGGCCAAAGGGGACTGAAAGATAAATGGGAGGGATGTGGGGCTGAGGGAAAGGTAGCTTGGATGGCAACTTGTAGATGAAGGTGGGGTTGATGGTGGTAGGTCAGAGAGGAGGGTGGAGATGATAGGTGGGAAGGAAGATGGACAGGTAGGACAGGGTGGTGCCAGGATATGCTGCACCTTTGGTGATGATCTTTGCATCCTCACTCTCCATTGGAGTAGTACTGGGTGATTGGAGGGTAGCATCTGTTATTCCCTTGTTCAAGAAAGGGAATAGAAATAATTCTAGGAATTATAGATCAGTCAGCCTTACGTCTGTGGTGGGCAAATTATTGGGAGGATTCTGAGAGACAGGATTTATGATTCCTTGGAAAACCATAGTTTGATTAGAGTTAGCGTGGCTTTGTGAGGGACAGGTCATGCCTCACAAACATTATTGAATTATTTGATGGAGGTAGAGCAGTAGATGTGGTGTATGTGGATTTTAGCAAGACATTTGTTAAGGTTCCCCATGGTAGGCTCATTCCGAAAGTAAGGAGGCATGAGATACAGGGTAATTGGCTGTCTATAAACAGAATTGGCTGGCCCATAGAGGACAGAGGGGGAAAGTAGATGGAAAGTATTCAGCCGGGAGCTCGGTGACAACAGGGATCGGTTCTGGGACCTCTGCTGTTTGTGATTTTTCTGAATGACTCGGATGAGGAAGTGGAAGGGTGGGTTAACAAGTTTGCCGATGACACGAAGGTTGGTGGAGGGGTGGATAGTGTGGAGGGTTGTTGTAGTTTACAACAGAACATTGACAGGCTGAGAAGTGGCAGATGGAGTTCAACCTGGAAAAGTGTGAAGTGATTCATTTTGGAAAGTCAAATTTGAGTGTAGAACACAGGGTTAAAGGCAGGATTCTTGGCAGTGTGGAGGAACAGTGGGATCTTGGGGTCCATGTCGATAAATCCCTCAAAGTTGCCACACAAGTTGATAGGGTTTTAAGAAGGCGTATGGCAGGTTGGCTTTCATTAGCAGGGAGTTTGAGTTTAAGAGCCGTGAGGTTATGCTGCAGCACCATAAAGCCCTGGTTAGACCACACTTGGAGTATTGTGTTCAGTTCTGGTCGCCTCATTATAGGAAGGATGTGGAAGCTTTAGAGAAGGTGCAGAGGAGATTTACCAGGATGCTGCTTGGACTGGGGGGCATGTCTTATGAAGGAAGGTTGGAGGAGCTAAGGCTCTTCTCATTGGAGAGAAGAAGGGTGAGAAGCGACTTGATAAAGGTGAACAAGATGATGAGAGGCATAGATAAAGTTCTGGATGCAAGTTTGCTCGCTGAGCTAGAAGGATCATTTTCAGACATTTCATCACTATACTAGGGTACATCATCAGTAGGCCTCCAGTAGAGCACTGGTGTTATGTCCTGCTTTCTATTTATGTGATTAGGTTTCCTTGGGTCGGCGATGTCATTTCACATGCTGATGTCATTTCCTGTGTTGGTGATGTCATTTCCGGTTCTTTTTTCTCAGAGGGTGGTTTTCTCACCCCACAGGGGACACTGGAAATAACATCACCAATACAGGAAATGACATCAACACGGAATTACGTCACCAACCCAAAGAAACCTAAACGAATGGGGTGGCAGAGACCATCCCCAGGGAGTGACCAATCCCCAGATAGAATGACCACCCAGAGAGTGACCATCGCCTAGAGAGTGACCAATCCCCAGAGAGTGTGACACACCCAGAGAATACCCAATTAGTGGCACGGTGCCTCAGTGCTCAGCACTGCTGCCTTACGGTGCCAGGGACCCAGGTTTGATTCCAGCCTTGGGCAACCGTCTGCGTGGAGTTTATACATTCTCCCAGTGTCTGCGTGGGTTTCCTCCGGGTGCTCCGGTTTCGTCCCACAGTCTAAAGATGTGCAGGTTCGGGTGGATTGGCCATGTTAAATTACCCATAGTGTTCAGGGATGTGTAGGTTAGGGTGGGTTGGCCATGCTAAATTACCCCATAGTGTTCAGGGATGTGTAGGTTAGGGTGGATTGGCCATGCTAAATTACCCCATAGTGTTCAGGGATGTATAGGTTAGGTGCATTAGTCAGGGGGAAGTGTAGAGTAATAGGGAAATGGGACTGGGTGGGTTACTGTTCGGAGGGACAATGTGGACTTGCTGGGCTGAAGGACCTGTTTCCACATTGTAGGGAATCTAATTCTAATTCAAATAAATAGAAAGCGGGACATAACACCAGCGTTTCACTGGAGGCCCACTTAGCATAGTGATGAAACGTCTGAAAATGAACCTTTCACAACGAGCAAACTTAAATCAAGAAACTCAACCTGAGCTACAAATCTTCTCGAAACTCGCTCGCATTGATAGAGTGAATAGTCAGAGGCTTTTTCCCTGGGTAAAAATGGCTATCACAAGGGGACATAATTTCATGAAGAAGGGCTTATGCCCGAAACATCGATTCTCCTGTTCCCTGGATGCTGCCTGACCTGCTGCGCTTTTCCAGCAACACATTTTCAGCTCTGATCTCCAGCATCTGCAGTCCTCACTTTCTCCATTGAGGGCCCAAGGGCCTGTACTGTGCTGTACTGTTCTGTGTTCTTCTAGATTGTCTGCAGTGTTCAGTTTTCTATGAATACCACAAGCTTTCTCTTTCTGTTTAACCTTCTCCTGTATTTTTCCAGGCGACCATGGAGGTCCCGATTTAGCAATGCTTCTGGTTTTTGAAGGGAGCATGTCTGCTTTGTGCCGTAAAGATCTCACTTTTTAGTGCTTCCCACTGGTTAACCATGGATATATCCTTTAGCATTCCTGTCCAGTTCACCTCAGCCAAATCACTTCTCAGTTTTGTAAAATATGCCTTCTCCCTCCCCCCATTTAAAACATTCACTCCTGATTTATCTCTTTTTTCCATACTAATAGCAAAGCTAACTGAATTGTAATTGCTAACCCTGATATGGTCACCCACAGTCACTTCACCCACTTGTCCACCCTCATTTCCCAAATCTAAATCCAGAATTGCGTCTGCTGTCATTAGACTTGCCATGGATTGTGTAAATTATTTTTCCTGG
>NC_057750.1:20026107-20029146 GCF_004010195.1 Chiloscyllium plagiosum
TGTCCTGGGAGTGTTTGACGGAAACAGTGTAGAAGGAGCTTTACTCAGTATCTAACCCTGTGCTGTCCCTGTCCCTCGGACTGTTTGATGGGGGACAGTGTAGAGGGAGCTTTACTCAGTATCTAACCCTGTGCTGTCCCTGTCCCTCGGACTGTTTGATTGGGGATCGTGGTGGTTGAGCTGTAATTTCAGTTTAAAGCAGTAGAGGAAGCTGTTGTCTGTCTCTCATCCTGTGTTGACCAATTCCCTGGCTCCAGCATCTTGCAGTATTCAGGTCATTGTGTCAGAGTGTGGTACAGCACGGGAAACAGACCCTTCGGTCCATCTCGTCCATGCTGACCAAATGTCCTCACCCAATCTAGTCCCACCTGCCAGCACCCGGCCCATACCCCTCCAAACCCTTCCTATTCATATACCCATCCAGATGCCTTTTAAATGCTGTAATTGTACCAGCCTCCACCACATCCTCTGGCAGCTCATTCCATACACATACCACCCTCTGGGTGAAAACGTTGCCCCATAAGTCCCTTTTATATCTTTCACCTCTCATCTTAAGCCTGTGCCCCTCTAGTTTTGAACACCCTCCACCCCAGGGAAAAGACCCTGTCTATTTACTCTATCCGTGCCCCTCATGATTTTATAAACGTCTATAAGGTCAGCCCTCAGCATCCGAAGCTCCAGGGAAAACAGCCCCAGGCTATCCAGCCTCTCCCTGTCCCTCAAACCCTCCAACCCTGGCAACATCCTCGCTGTTACTTTCAGCTTACTTTCATTTTAACAAATTAGCGGGAGCTTTACTCAGTTTCTAACTCTATGTTGTGCCTTTACTAGGATTGTTCAATGGGAGATTGCAGGGGGAGTTTTTCTCTGCATCTAACCCCGTGCTGTCCCTGTCCTGGGAGTGTTTGATGGGGGGACAGTGTAGAGGGAGCTTTACTCTGTCTCTAACCCCGTGGTGTCTCTTTTCTGGTAGTGTTTGATCGGTGAACAGTGTAGAGGGAGCTTTACTCAGTATCTAGTTCAGTGCTGTCCCTGCGCTGGGAGTGTTTGATGGGGACAGTATAGATAGAGCTTTCCAATATATCAAACCCTGTGCTGTCCCTGCTCTGGGAGCATTTGATGGGGACAGTGTAGAGGGAGCTTTACTCTGTATCTAACCCCGTGGTGTCTCTTTTCTGGGAGTGTTTGATGGGGGACAATGTAGAGGGAGCTTTACTCTGTATCTAACCCCGTGCTGTCCCTTTCCTGGGAGTGTTTGATGGGGGACAATGTAGAGGGAGCTTTAGTCTGTATCTTACCCTGTGCTGTCCTTGTTCTGGGAGGGTTGATGGGGGACAGTGTAGAGAGAGCTTTACACTGTATCTAACTCTGTGCTGTCCCTGTCCTGGGAATGTTTGATGGGGGCCAGTGTAGAGGGAGCTTTACTCTGTATCTATCCCCGTGCTGTCCCTGTCCTAGGAGTGTTTGATGGGGGCCAGTGTAGAGGGAGCTTTTCTCTGTATTTATCCCCGTGCTGTCCCTGTCCTAGGAGTGTTTGATGTGGGACAGTGTAGAGGGAGCTTTACTCTGTATCTATCCCCGTGCTGTCCCTGTCCTGGAAGAGTATAATGGGGGACAGTGTAGAGTCAGCTTAGCTCTGTATCTAGTCCTGTGTGTCTCTGTGCTGGGAATGGAAATGTGTTGCTGGAAAAGCGCAGCAGGTCAGGCAGCATCTAGGGAACAGGAGAATCGACGTTTCGGGCATTAGCCCTTCTTCAGGATTTCCTGAAGAAGGGCTAATGCCCGAAACGTCGATTCTCCTGTTCCCTAGATGCTGCCTGACCTGCTGCGCTTTTCCAGCAACACATTTCCATCTCTGATCTCCAGCATCTGCAGACCTCACTTTCTCCTCTGTGCTGGGAATGTTTGATGGGGGACAGTATCGAGGGGGCTTAAGTCTGTATCTAACTCCGTGCTTTCCCTCTCCTGGTAGTGTTTGATGGGGGAACAGTGTAGAGGGAGCTTTACTCTGTATCTAACCCCGTGCTGTCCCTATCCTGGGAGTGTTTGATGGGGGGACAGTGTGGAGAGAGCTTTACTCTGTATCTAACCCCGTGCTGTCCCTGTCCTGGGAGTGTTTGATGGGGGACAGTGTAGAGAGAGCTTTAGTGTGTATCTAACTGTAATGGCAAATTAACATCTATTGTGCAATCTATAAAAGCATAGGGAAACATAGACGTAAGGGCCTGACTCTGCAAAGTGTTGCAGACAGACAAAAAAAATGTAAGCAGATGTACATGGCCAGTAAACTGCCATATCAACAGTCAAGGAATGGGATATGGAAAGGAACTCGAATGTTCCAGGCTCCTGGCTTCGAGGTGTTGATAAGAAGAAGCGAATTGTAGTATAAAGGGAATATGTGAAAGCTATCAGGCGCCCCTTACATGAGGCGTTTTGCTAATGTATCGCGCCCCCCAGCAGAGTTTAAAGTTAAACTTTTTCTTTGCTCTTGCTGGCCTTTGAGGCGAGTCAATTTAATTTCCACGACAATTAATTTGGGGGTTCGCCTGGACCCCGCGACTGGGGAAGATTCCGAGGATTCCCAGGAGGCTTAGGTGCCAGCACCTTGAAGGAGTTTTACTTCATCTCCAGCTCCTTTGCGCGAGAGAGGGCTGGGAATCTGTGGGTCGCCCCGGCGCTGGGGTCCGAATCGAATAGGATCGTGGTAAGAGTCGTGGCTTAAGTAATCCTACACAGAGAGTCATTTTTAGAGAATAAATAAATCAGGAGGAGGAGAAAGTGAGGAGATCAGAGCTGAAAATGTGTTGCTGGAAAAGCTCAGCAGGTCAGGCAGCATCCAGGGAACAGGAGAATCGACGTTTCGGGCATAAGCCCTTCTTCAGGAATGAGGAAGGTGTGCCAAGCAGGCTAAGATAAAAGGTAGGGAGGAGGGACTTGGGAGAGGGGCGTTAAAAATGCGATAGGTGGAAGGAGGTTAAGGTGAGGATGATAGGCCGGAGAGGGGGTGGGCGCGGAGAGGTCAGGAAGAAGATTGCAGGT
>NC_057750.1:20030497-20043274 GCF_004010195.1 Chiloscyllium plagiosum
GTGCGGGGTTGTGGGACTATGAGGTTGGAGGAGGTGGATGGGAGATCCCCTGAGGTGATGAGGTTATGGATGGTCTGGGAGATGATGGTTTGGTGGTGGGAGGTGGGGTCATGGTCAAGGGGGCAGTAGGAGGAGGTGTCCGCGAGCTGGCGTTTCGCCTCAGCGTCAGCGGTGAAATCAGGAGGAGGGTCCAGTGAACTCTCACACGGTTTTCGTGCAAAGCTCAAGGGAAAGGATTGCCATCTCTAGAGTGTTTAAGGGAACAGCAAGTTTAAGTGTGGTTTTAGACTTGGAACCACCACTGGCTGAGTTGGACTCGCCAAAGACATACCGGGTACGTGGTTTCTTGGTTTACGAAAACCAAGGCATTGAAACGGACGCACCCAATGAGAGGGGATCTCCGGAGGTAAAAGCAAGTCATGTTGGAAGAAAAGATCACAGTACCGCGAGAGAGAGAGAGAGAGAGAGAGATGAACACTTTTCCAATAACGCCGAAAATGGGATCAAAAGATCACAGTACCGCGAGAGAGAGAGAGAGATGAACACTTTTCCAATAACGCCGAAAATGGGCTCCAGCAAAAACAAAAAGAGGGTCCACAGAGGACTTGGAATGGTCAACCAAAATACATGTTAAATCATTATGGCCCAGAGTCTGTAAAACAGTTAGAATTGTGGATCAAGGAATATGGTTTTTCGGAGGGAGGAAGTTTTAGTAAAAGGCAGTTGGAAATATTGAGGTCGAGGTTGGAGGAGAGAGAGAGAGAGAAGGAGAAACGTAAGGGAAAAATAGAACCTGTGAATTGGAGTACTTATAACAGAGGCTTATCACAGCGCTGGGGACCCGGGTTCGATTCCAGCCTCAGAGCGACTGACTGTGTGGAGTTTGCACATTCTCCCCGTGTCTGCGGAGGTTTGCTCCGGGTGCTCTGGTTTCCTCCCACAATCCAAAGATGTGCAGGTCAGGTGAACTGACCGTGTTAAATTGCCCCTAGTGTTAGGTGATTCGTCAGGGGAATGGGTCTGGGACAGTTGCTCTTCAGAGGGTTGGTGTGGACTTGTTGGGCCGAAGGACTTGTTTCCACACTGGAGGGAATCTAATCTAATTGAAACATGTGGAAGGCTGAGGCTGATAGCAGGGAAAGGAAATCTCAAGTAAAAGATAGATCAAATATGCGTACAAACACTAGCGCACATGCAGACGCGCACGGAAGCCAACCTAATGAAGCTGTACAGTGTTTTAAGTCTGTTCCAGATCCTGACCTTGATGGCTGGCCTACAGCCCCCCTACGAGATCTGCCTGGTGAAGATTCCAAGTCAGCAGCCTCTGCCTCAGGGTCTGCTGATTCACCGGTAGCACGCCATACCCACAACAGATCGAAGCAAGAAGCCCAAAAGGACAGCCACTCCAAGGCAGGAAGGCATCCAGGGCCTGCTCGCGATCAGCCGACGGACGATTAGATTACTGACAGTGTTGAAACAGGCCCTTCGGCCCAACAAGTCCACACCGACCCGTAACCCCTACAAGTACCCCGTCACCTAGCACTACGGGCAATTTAGCGTGGCCAATTCATCTAACCTGCACATCTTTGGCTTGTGGGAGGAAACCGGAGCAAACCCACACAGACACGGGGAGAATTGCAAACTCCACACAGAGAGTCGCCTGAGGCGGGAATCGAACCCGGGTCCCTGGCGCCGTGAGGCAGCAGTGCTAACCACTGAGCCACCACTGAGTCAGATGGCAAGAGTACGCTCACTTAACCAGCTGGTCCTGCAAGCAAAGATGGTTAAAGTTGCAGGTCCAGAAGAGTACCCAGTGTTGGTCCACCGACCATGGACCATGAAGGATTTGGAAAGTGCCTCTGGGCAACTGCCTGACCCACGCGAGGTTGGAGGTAATAAGTTTGCTGAAGAAGTGACAAAGTTCTGTACCGAGTTCCATCCCACGTCACGTGAGATGAGACGTCTCCTGGGATGAAAACTGGGTGCCGGTGTCACCAAAGTCTGGTATAACTGGCCAGCCGTAAACATCCATGTCAGAGTGGCCAACCCGCAGACGGAGCAGAACGGAGACATTGATGCTTTTGTTGCAGCGCTGGCATCCGCCTGTAGGGGGCATTCCCAGTGTGAATGGACATGACCAAAATAGCAATGTGTAAACAACAAGAAGGTGAGACGGTGTCCCAGTACCTTACACGCCTCACTGAAGTCCATAATGCCCATAGTGGACGGAGACCACCCGAGGACATAACGGCAGCAGAAATCATGCCGTATGAGGAGGAAAAGCTTCATCAATGGAATGAAGGATGAAATAGCAAAAAAGGTAAAAGACACATGTCTTACTTGGGACACGGGAAAGCTGAATTTGATAGAACAACATGCTGAAAAATTGCTGGCCCAAGAGAAGGATAAGCGGAAACTAAAGATGGAACAGCAAACACATAAAGCTCAGCTTACTATGATGCAGTGGTTTCATGGCCTGGCGGGTAAGGCCCAGGATTCTACAAGCCTGATTCAGGATGACGTTTGCACACTGGCTGTTTTTATGGCAACTTCCTGCAGCAGTGGAGAACATGGGTCCTGCTTTTTTTTTTCCCCCTGAAGACAGACTTGGTCTTAATTTAAAAATTTTTTTAGACATAAGGGAGGTGCTGGAGCACAGTGACTTAAATCTTTTATACTGTTGTTTTTGTAAAACTACAAGTGACAATAAATCAATATTCTACTCTATTGTGTGCAATAAGGACCTTTCCATTATTGGTCAGAGCATCAAGTATAAGGGTCAGCAGGATATTAATTGAGATTAGATTCCCTATCAAGTGGAAACAGGCCATTTGGCCCACCAACCCTCTGAAGAGTTGCCCACCCACACCCATTTCCCTCCGACTAATGAACCTAAAACTACAAGCAATTTAGCATGGCCAATTAATCTGACTTGCACATCTTTGGACTGTGGGAGGAAACCGGAGCACCCGGAAGAAACCCACGCAGACACGGGGAGAACGTGCAAACTCCACACAGGCAGTGTGAGGGGGGATTCATGAAATAGACACTGGGAGGATGTTTCCTCACTGTGAGACAATCTGGAACGAGAGGTCAAAGATCAAGGATAAGGGTTGGCAGACTTAGAGCATAAATGAGGAGAAATTACTTCTCTCAAACAATTGCAAACCTTTGGAATTCACTCCCCCAAAGTGCGGAGGAAGCTGGGACACTGAGGAAGTTTAAGGAGAGGATGGACAGATTTTTAAAGGGGAGGTTATGGAGAGCGTCCAGGAATGTGGAGATCAGACTGACATGAGATTGGCCCCGATGGGATACACCCAGGTGGGATATACCCTGGGTTACTACGGGAAGCGAGGGAAGAGATTGTGGAGTAGGACCAGATGATAGGAGGGTGGAAAATGTTATTCCCTTTGTTCAAGGGAATAGGGAAATCTCGAGGAATTACAGACCAGTCAGTCTTACATCAGTGGTAGGCAAATTATTGGAGAATATTCTGAGAGACAGAATTTATGATTACTTGGAAAATCTGAGTTTGATTAGAGATAGTCAACATGGTTTTGAGAGCGGTAGGTCATGCCTAACAAACCTTACTGAATTCTATGAGGATGTGACAAAACACATTAATGAAGGAAGAGCAGTGGGTGTGGTGTACATGAAGTTTAGCAAGACATTTGATAAGGTTCCCCATGGTACACTCATTCAGAAAATAAGGAGGCATGGGATACATGGAAATCTGGCTGTCTGGATACAGGATTGGCTGGCTCATAGATGGAAATGTGTTGCTGGAAAAGCGCAGATGGAAATTCCTGAAGAAGGGCTAATGCCCGAAACGTCGATTCTCCTGTTCCCTAGATGCTGCCTGACCTGCTGCGCTTTTCCAGCAACACATTTCCATCTCTGATCTCCAGCATCTGCAGACCTCACTTTCTCCTGGCTCATAGATGACAAAGGGTGGTGGTAGATGGAAAGTATTCAGCCTGGAGCTCCGTGACCAGTGATGTTCTGCAAAGATCTGTTCTGGGACCACTGCTCTTTGTGATCTTTATCAATGACTCAGATGAGGAAGTGGAAGGGTGGGTTCGTAAGTTTGCTGATGACACGAAGGTTGATGGAGTGGTGGATGGTGTGGAGGGCTGTTGGAGGATGCAACGGGACATTGACAGGGTGCAGCGCTGGGCTGAGAAGTAGCAGATGGAGTTCAACCTGAAAAAGTGTGAAGTGATTCACCTTGGAAGGTCGAATTCGAATGCAGATTACAGGGTTCAAGGCAGGATTCTTGGGCAGTGTGGAGGAACAGAGGGGTCCACGTCTCATGGCTTTTCTCATTGGAGCGAAGATGGATGAGAGGTGACTTGATGGAGGTGTACAAGATGGATGAGAGGCACAGATAGAGTGGATAGACAGAGACTTTTTTTCCCCCAGGGCGGAAATGGCTATCATGAGGGGGGTGCCATTTTAAGATGATTGGGGGAAGATTCAAGGGAGGTGTCAGAAGTAGCTTCTTTACTCAGAGAGTGGTGGGGGTGTGGAATGCACTGCCAGCTGTGGTAGTAGAGTCAGATACATTAGGGACATTTGAGCGACTCTTGGGTAGGCACAGCTTTGTTTCCTTTTGCTTTCCCGGTCTTGCCCCTTGCAGAGGCCACCCGATGCTTAAGTTTGTTCCCCACACTCCCTAAGTCAAGATAAATTCGGGGGGGGGGGTTGTGGGGCTGCACTTTGAAAGGTTTTGTGACTGACTCACTTGGTGTCCGCTCCCCACAGCAGCAGCGCTTGTTGTTCAACCTCTCCGGCCTGTTTCCTCCGACAGCCTGAGGAACGTCAGGACCAGAGGCTGGAGGAGGCTGGCACGGACGAGATGGGCCGAAGAGTCTGTTTCCGACAACTCTACGATTCAGAAGCAATTCAGCCTCTCTAGCCTGCTCCACCAATCAATGTGATCGAGACCCAATTGCATCACAGCCTCAACCCTACTCTCCTGCCCACTCCCCATGAGCCTTCGGCCCACCGTTACCGATTAAAAACATAACTCCTCCATAGAACATAGAACAGTACAGCACAGAACAGGCCCTTCAGCCCTCGGTGTTGTGCCGACCATTGATCCTCATGTAAGGTAAACCTAACGTATGAACTCTCAAATATCTGTGACCATATGCATGTCCAGCAGTCTCTTAAATGTCCCCAGTGACCTTGCTTCCACAACTGCTGCTGGCAACGCATTCCATGCTCTCAGAACTCTCTGCATAAAGAACCCGCCTCTGACATCCCCTCTATACTTTCCGCCAAACAGCTTTAAACGATGACTCCTCATGTTAGCCATTTCTGCCCTGGGAAAATGTTTCTGGCTATCAACTCGATCTATGCCTCTCATTATTTTGTACACCTCAATTAGGTCCCCTCTCTTCCTGCTATTTTCCAATGAAAAAAGTCGGAGCTCAGTCAACCTCTTTGTAAGATAAGCCCTCCAGTCCAGGCAGCATCCAGGTAAACCTCCTCTGAACCCTCTCCAAAGCATCCACATCTTTCCTACAATAGGGCGACCAGAACAGGACGCAGTATTCCAAGTGCCGTCTAACCAACGTTTTATAGAGCTGCAACAAGATCTCACGGCTCTTAAACTCAATCCCCGTTAATGAAAGCCAAAACACCATATGCTTTCTTAACAACCCTGTCCACTTGGGTGGCCATTTTAAGGGATCTACGTACCTTAATCCTGCTGTTCCTCCACACTGCCAAGAATCCTGTCTTTAATCCTGTACTCAACTTTCAAGTTTGACCTTCCAAAATGCATCACTTCGCATTTATCCAGGTTGAACTCCATCTGCCACCTCTCAGCCCATCTCTGCATCCATAAAGCGCTGAAAATATTCTGGCAGTGCTGTTGAAGTAACAACTCACCGTTCTTTCTATTTTTAACTTGCATTTGTTCTAGGTTCTTTTCTCTGCTGGTAAATTCAGTGAGAGAGCTTGTGGTAGCTGGCATAGACCAAAGAACAGTTCAACACAGGAACAGGCCCTTCGACCTATAATGTTGTGCCCAACATGACGTCAAATTAACCTAATCCCTTCCGCCTGCCCTTGGCCCATAATCCTTCATCCCTTGCATATTCATGTGCCGAGCTAAAAGCCCCTTAATCTCCCTTATCGAATCTCTCCCTACCACCACCCCCTTGGTAGCGTGTTCCTGAATCCCACCACTCTCTGTGTAAAAACACTTGCCCCTCATGTCTTCTTTGAACTTTCCCCCTCGATCCTTAATTGCATGCCCCTTAGTATGAGGCATTTCAACCAGGGTTGAAGGGGCAAGTCTCTGACCGTCGACCCTATCGGTGCCTCTCATAATTTTATAGACTTTATCAAGTCTCCCGTCAGCCTCCAGAGAAAACAGCCTGCAGAGAGTTTTTCTAGCTTGTCCTTATAGCTCATCCCCCTCTAATCCAGGCAGCATCCCAGGAAACCTCTTCTGCACCCTCTCCAAAGCCTCCACACCCTTCCTATAATACAGCGACCAGAATCGAATGCAATACTCTCAGTGTGACCTAACCAAAGTCTGAAAAAGCTGCAACATGACATCCTGACTCTGGTACTCAGTTCCCCAACCAATTAAGGCAAGCATGCCTTAGGCCTTCTTTACTGCCCTATGTGCTTGTGAGGGCCGCTTTCAGGGAGCTACGGACTTGAACCCCAAGATCCCTCTGTACATCAGTGCTGTTCAGGGTCCTGCCATTAACTGGATATTTTCCTTTAACATTTGACCTCCCAAAGTGCAGCACCTCACACTTACCCGGATTAAACTCCACCTCCCATTTCTCCGCCCATATCCTTTTCTAATCTATATCCCACTGTATCTTTTGACCATCTCCTACACTATCCACATCTCCCCCCTCCCTGATTTCTGATGTTAAGTGCCCCTCATTGATAATATGCAGCATCCCACTGTTTGGTAACTGTGGTGGAGGACAGACCAGAAACATAACAACAGACCCCCTGGCGCTGCCAGGTTCATGGGATCAGGAACAGCTCAGTCGCTGTGTAAGTGGTGCCCTCTGTCCTGTCAGTGCAGACCTCTGAGTAATCTAAGCAGGATAGTTCAACCAGAATCCGAGAGTTACACAGCACAGAAACAGACCCTTCGGCTCAACCAGTCTGTGCTGACCATATTCCCAAACTAAACTAGTCCCCCCTGCATGCTCCTGGTCCATATCCCTCCCAAACCTTTCCTATTCACGTAGTCCATGTCCATTTCCAGTGACTGACTCAACATGTACATCCACATCAAACCCACCGATTCCCACAGCTACCTGGACTACACCCTGCCTCCTGTAAAAAACACTATCTCTTATTCCCAACTCCTCCACCTCAGCCGCATCTGCTCCCTGGAGGACCAATTCCATCACAGATCATCCCAGAAGACCACCTTCTTCAGGGACCGCGATTCTCCCTCCCACATGATCAATGATGCCGTCCAGTGCATCTCCTCCACTTGGTGCACCTCCGCCCTCGAACCCCACTCCTCCAACAAGGACAGAACCCTCCCCCCGGTCCTCACTGTCAACCCCACCAACCTCCAGATACATCACATCATCCTCCGTTATTTCCGTCATCTACAAACCGGCCCCACCACCAGAGATATATTTCCCTCCCCACCCCTATCCGCTTTCCGTAAAGGCCGTTCCCTCTACGACTACCTTGTCAGGTCCACGCTCCCCCACCAAACCAACCCAACTTCCCCTACTGGCTCGCTCCCGTGCCACCACAGGAATTGTAAAACCTGCGCCCACACCTCCCCCCTCATCTCCGTCCAATGCCGCAAAGGAGCCTTTCACATCCATCAATGTTTCACCTGCACTTCCACACGTCATTTACTGTATCTGTTGCACCCAATGTGGTCTCCTCTATATTGGGGAGACAGGACACCTACTCACAGATTGTTTCAGAGAACATCTCTGGGACACTTGCACCCACCAACCCCATCGGTCCACGGCCGAACATTTCAAACCCCCCCTCCCACTCCACCAAGGACGTGCAGGTCCTGGGCCTCCTCCATCGCTACTCCCTAACCACCCGATTCCTGGAGGAAGAATGCCTCATCTTCCACCTCAGGACTCTGCAACCACACCAGATCAATGAGGGTTTAACCCATTTCCACATTTCCCCTCTCCCCACCTTATCTCAGATCCAACCCTCCAACTCAGCGCTGCTCTCTTGAACTGTACTACCTGTCCATCTCCCTTCACACCCATCTGCTCCACCCACCTCTCTGATCTATCAACTTCATCTCCCACCTTGATCTATCTGTCACATTCCCAGCTACGTTCCCTGCAACACTACTTCCCTCCCAGCTATCTCTCAGTTTCCCCCCTTGGACCATGCCCACATTCCTGATGAACGGCTCTTGCCCGAGACGTTGATTCTCCTGCTCCTTCTGATCCTGCCTGACCTGCTGTGCTTTTCCAGCACCACACTCTTTGACTCCGATCTCCAGCATCTGCAGTCCTCACTTTCTCCTAATATTCATATCCTTATCCAAATGTCTTTTAAACGTTGTCACTGTGTCCACACCCACCACTTCCTCATTCCACACGCAATCTGCCCTCTGTGTAAACAATTTGTCCCTCGTGTCCTTTCAAATCTCACCTTAAAAATGCGCCCCTTCATCTTGAAATCCCCCCATTCTCTGGAAAAGGCAACTACCATTACCCCTATCTGTACCCCTCATGGTGGTTTTAACTGCACAGTTATAGGTCTTCCTCAGTCACAGAATGTTGTGCTTGTTTAATCCGTACTGAAACTGTGTGGAAATGCAGCAACATCTGGATGATATCCAGGTTGGGGCTGGCAAGGGGCAAGTAACATCGACGCCACACGAGTGCCAGGCCAGGACCAGCTCCAAGAAGGGAGAGTCTAACGGTTGCTCTCTGACATGAAAGATCCAGACTCAGTCAGACGCTGGGTGTGTGATGTCTGTGTTTAACTTCATGGGGTGCATTGAGCATGTTGGAGACAACACAGGATTTTTGACAGCTGCTACATGGTCACACATGTTCAGTTTCCAGGGAACATTATGTACAAGGTGCTGTTGTTTAGACAGGGAATTTCTACAGGGTCCAACGAGTCTATTAATGAATAGTGGCAGGAGTGAGAGAAGACGCCGAGGTCTCAGACAGGAGACTGCGTTGACATATCCTGCCAAATACCGTGGACGTTGTCAGATTGGACAGAACTCCAACGCCATTAGAGATTCAGAACCAATGACCAGGAACATCCAACACGATCTCAGGAATAATTTTAGACATGAGGATCTTCAATGACGTGGATCAACTGGAGAGCTTGGGAATGTCTTCCTTGGAGAGGAGAAGGTTCTAAAGAGATTTGATGGGGTGTTGGAAGCCATGATGGTAGAGATGGTGAGGTGAGAGTGACAGCCCTTGACATAATTCAACCGAGTGTGGCATCATGGAGCCCTGGCAAAACTGGATTCAAAGGGTATCAGGGGTGCAAACTCTCCACTGGTTGGGGTCAGACGTGGCACAAGGGAAAATGGGTTGTGGTTATTGGAGGGTCAGTCACCTCAGCTTCAGGACATCTCCTCAGGAGTTCCTCAGGATAGGCCCCAACTATCTTCAGCTGCTTCATCAATGACCTTCCCTCCATGAGAAGGTCCGAAGTTGGGATGTTCGCTGATAATTGCACAGTGTTCAGCGATTCCTCAGATACTGAAGCAGTCAGTGTTCAAATGCAACAAGATCTGGACAATACCCAGGCTTGGGCAGACAAGTGGCAATTAATATTTGTGCCACACAAATGCCAGGCTATGACAATCTCCAATAATGTACATTCTAACCAACAATACCACCGTGGGCGGCACGGTGGCACAGTGGTTAGCACTGCTGCCTCACAGCGCCAGAGACCCGGGTTCAATTCCCGCCTCAGGCGACTGACTGTGTGGAGTTTGCACATTCTCCCCGTGTCTGCGTGGGTTTCCTCCGGGTGCTCTGGTTTCCTCCCACAGTCCAAAGATGTGCAGGGTCAGGTGAATTGGCCATGCTAAATTGCCCGTAGAGTTAGGTAAGGGGTAAATGTAGGGGTATGGGTGGGTTGCGCTTCAGCGGGTCGGTGTGGACTTGTTGGGCAGGTCGGTGTGGACATGTAATCTGTAAAAAATCTAATCTGTAATCTGTAAAACCATCACTGAATCCCCCATTATCAACATCCTGGGGGTTACCATTGACCAAAAGCCTGGATGGGGACAGCTCCAACAACACTCAGGAAACTTGACACCATCCTGGACAATGATGGAAATGTGTTGCTGGAAAAGCGCAGCAGGTCAGGCAGCATCTAGGGAACAGGAGAATCGACGTTTCGGGCCATCCTGGACAAAGCAGCCCCCGCCTGGTTGGCCACACGTCTACAAACATTCCTCCCTCCTCCACTGATGCTCAGTAGCAGCGGTGTGTACAATCTACAAAAGATGCCCTGCAGAAATTCACCAAAGATCCTCAGGCAGCGCCTTCCAAACCCATGGCCACTTCCATCCAGAAGGACAAAGGGCAGCAGATACATGGGAACACCAGTCCCCTGCAAGTTCCCCTCCGAGCCTCTTACCATCCCGACTCAAATACATCACCGTCCCTTCAGTGTGGCTGGGTCAGAATCCTGGAATTCCCTCCCTCAGGGCATTGTAGGTCTACTCACAGCACATGGGGGTCAAGAAGGCAGCTCACCCCCACCTTCTCAAGGGGGGCAACTAGGGATGGGGCTATAAATGTGGATCGGCCAGTGATGCCCACCATACAGCATTTAAAATGCAGCTGAATTGGTCTATGAATAGGAAGGGTTCAAAGGGATATGGGCCAAGTGCTGGCAAATGGGACTGGATTAATTGAGGATATCAGGTCGGCATGGAGGAGTTGGGCCGAAGGGCCTGTTTCCGTGCTGTATGTCTCTATGTCTACAGGGGATAGGTACAGGTCAGTGAGTGTCTGAAAGATCCAGCACAGACATAATCCAGGTTCTATAGCATGGGAACAGGCCCATCAGCACAACCTGTCCATGCTATCCCATGTTCACAATTAATCTCGACCCATTTCCCAGCCTTTGGCCCATATCCCTCCCTCCTGATCCCATCCATGTCCCTGTCTCAATGTTTCTTCAATGATGAAACTGTACTCGCTTCCACTGCGACAGTTCCAGACCCTCACCACCCGCTGTGTGAAAAATTTGTCCCCTCTGGACACTTTTGTATGTCTCCCCTCAGACCTGTCCCCTCTAGATTTCGACTTCCCTACAATGTAGGGAAAGCTCACCGCCTTACCTACACCTGTCATGGTTTTATAGTCCTCTGTAAGGTCACCCCCTCAGTCTCCGACGCCCCAGGGGTAAAAGCCCCAGCCGAACCAGCCTCTCCTTTTAACTCAAACCCTCCAATCCAGGCTGCATCTCAGTAAATCTTTTCTGCACTCTTTCTAGTTTAATAATATTCTATCTATCGTTGGGCGACAAGAACTGTAGGCAGTATTCCAAATGTGGCCTCATCAATGTCTAGTTCAAAGATGAACCAACTCCTGTACTCGATGGTGAAATGCTGGAACAGTCCCATGTTGGAGTCTAAAGGGTCACTCAGGGTACACATCCCCACTGGAACCTTTTGTGAGAAAGAGAGAAACTGTCTCAGGGAGAAACGAAATTAGCAAACGGAATAGCATTCAGGACTGAAATTCGGAAAGGCGTCTTCCAATGAGGAACAATCCAGAAACTTCCATTGGTTCCATACAGGTTCAGTTGACCAAGAAATTGTGAACCAATCCCCTCGGACTGTCCGCCATGGCTGAGACAGCCTCAGCCAATCCAAAGCCTTGTTCTTGGCACGTCACCACCTCTCCCCTTAGCCGTGTGGCTCAGTCACTCCATCAATGAGCCAACGCCAACTCATGGGCTGTGCTGTTGGTCAATGGAGGAAGGACATGGGAAAGGTGGGAGGGAGGGCCAGGTGAACAGGATGGACAATGAGAGGCGGACAGGATTTGGGGCCAGTGCAGCCAATGGCAGGAGGGTTACCTGGGCGTAGGTGAGGTGGCTCATTGCAGGGAAAGACATGGCTGTGGTCAGACCCTGTCAGAATCAGTGTCCTTCAGTGTCCTGGTGCTGTTGTTACTGTCACAGCAAGGTGAGTACCGGTCAGACTGGAGTCAAACTGCTGGAGGGAGGGCAACGCTGAAGGGAGGGAGATGGAGGGAGGGCAGAGAGACAGGGGGAGAGGGCAGGGAGACAGAGAGATGGGGATGGAGAAAGCAAGGGTACAGGACAAGACAGAAAAGACTGAAAGAGCAGATGGAGGTGAAAAGAGAGATCGGTGGGGAAAGGTTTGAGAGGGAGATTGAGATGGGAGGAAGGATTGAGAGGGAAAGACGTATTCCTGATGGACTGACCCTTCGATAGTGCGGCACTCCCTCAGTACTGACTCTCCCACAGTGCGGCACTCCCTCAGTACTGACCCTCCGACAGTGCGGCACTCCCTCAGTACTGACCCTCCGACAGTGGGACGCTCCGTCAGTACTGACCCTCCGACAGTGCGGCACTCCCTCAGTACTGACCCTCCGACAGTGCGGCACTCCCTCAGTACTGACCCTCCGACAGTGCGGCACTCCCTCAGTACTGACCCTCCGACAGTGCGGCACTCCCTCAGTACTGACCCTCCGACTGTGCGGCACTCACTCAGTACTGACCCTCCGACAGTGCGGCCCTCCCTCAGTACTGACCCTCCGAAAGTGCGGC
>NC_057750.1:20043619-20044226 GCF_004010195.1 Chiloscyllium plagiosum
GAGCACCTCTGGGCCACCCGGATGAACCAACCCAACCACCCTGTAGCACAGCATTTCAACTCCCCCTCCCACTCCACCGAGGATATGCAGGTCATTGGACTCATCCACCGCCAAACCACAACAACGCGACGGTCGGAGGGGGAGCGTCTTATCTTCCGACTGGGAACCCTCCACCCGCAGGGGATGAACTTGGGCTTCACCAGTTTCTTCATCCCCCCTCCCCTTGTCTCAGCCGAATCCCTCCCGCCCGGCACCGCCTTCCTGCCCTGCAGTCTTCTTCTTGGCCTCTCCGCCTCCACCCTACTCCGACCTATCACCTTCACCTTGACCTCTTTCCACCTATCACATTTCCAACGCCCCTCCTCCAAGTCCCTCCTCCCTACCTTTTATCTTCTCCTGCTGAACACTTTCGGGCACAGGCCCTTCTTCGGCCTGTGCCCGAAACGTCGAATCTCCTGTTCCCTGGATGCTGCCTGACCTGCTGTGCTGTTCCAGCAATAAAGTTTCAACTTTGATCTCCAGCATCTGCAGACCTCACTTTCTCTCCGTAAAGAGAGCTTTACATTCTATCTAAACCTGTGCTGTTCTGGGACTGTTTTTGGGGACA
>NC_057750.1:20044726-20062350 GCF_004010195.1 Chiloscyllium plagiosum
GTCAATCCACCCTAACCTGCATTTCCCTGAACACTAAGGGTAATTTAGCATGGGGAGAAAGTGAGGTCTGCAGATGCTGGAGATCAGAGCTGAAAATGTGTTGCTGGAAAAGCGCAGCAGGTCAGGCAGCATCCAGGGAACAGGAGAATCGACGTTTCGGGCATAAGCCCTTCTTCAGGAATCATCCACCCTAACCTACACATCCCTGAACACTATGGGTTATTTAGTACTGGCCAGACCACCCAAGCCTGCACATTCCTGGGCACTTTGTGTTTGTACCACTGGGCGAAAATGAGGACTGCAGATGCTGGAGATCAGATCAAGATTAGAGTGGTGCTGGAAAAGCACAGCAGGTCAGGCAGTATCTAATCTTGCCCCAGTATTTCCACTGGCCAATCCACCTTAACCTGCACGACCCTGCACACTATTGGAAAACTTAGCATGGCCAATCCACCCTAAAATGCAAATCTTTGGACTGTGGGAGAAAATTGGAGCATCTGGTGGAAACCCACGCAGACATGGGGAAAATGTGCAAACTCCACAGACAGGAGCTAGAGGATGGGATCAAACCCAGTTCCCTGGCGCCGTGAGGCAGCGGTGTTAACCACTGAGCCATTATGATGACCACGTTATATTCCAAAATGTGGCACCATTTATATTGTCCCTGGCAACCTTAAAACAAACTGGAGCCTGGGTATCGTAGATACAGCTTCACAGCTGCCTGTAACCTCTAAAACATTACATTGCTCAGGTATATAAGTGTCTGGGGTGACAAGTTTCTTTAATTAGAGTGCCATGCTTCATGTGACCTCGGCTGTGATGGAGTACGGGAACTTTATTCCATCAGTAACTATAACCATGAGTGTATCTGTGAGACTGCACTGTGAGACTGGAGAAAACATCCCCCTTTCTCTCAAAGGCTACAATCCATCCCAACTAAAGGCTGTCCTTCAGCACATCTTGTTCATTCATTCATTGCTCAGCAAGTTTCATTCTTTTACTCACTCGTGGGATGGTACATCGCTGGTGTTTATCACATCCCTTGTTGCCCGAGTTACAAGTTAACATGGGATTTCAAAGTCCAACATAGGGTCATAGAGCTGCACAGCACGTCCATGCCGACCAGATATCCTAAATTAATCTCGTCCCATTTGCCAAAACTTGGCCCACATCTCTCTACATCCTTCCTGTTCTTGTACCCATGCAGATGCCTTTTAAATGCTGGCGTTGTACCAGCCTTCCTCTGGCAGCTTATTCCATACATGCATTACCCTCTGCGTGAAAAAGATGCCCCTTAGGTCCAGTTCAAATCTCGCCCCCCCCCCCCCCCCCTCACCATAAACCTCTGCACCTTGTCTATTTACTCCAGCCATATCCTTCATGATTTTATAAACCTCTATAAGGTCACCCCTCAGCCTCCGACGCTCCAAGGAAAACAGCCCCAGCCTGTTCAGCCTCTCCCTGTAGCTCAAACCCTCTAACCCTGGCAACATCCTTGTAAATCGTTTCTGAACCCTTCCAAATTTCACAACATCCTTTTGATACACTCACAGATACACTCATGGTTATAGTCACTGATGGAATAATGTTCCCGTACTCCATCACAGCCAAGGTCACCTGAAGCATGGCACTCTACTTAAAGAAACTGGTCACCCCAGAATTGCACGCAATATTCCAACAGTGGCCCAACCAATGTCCTGTACAGCTGCAATATGATCTCCCAACACCTGTCCTCAATACTCTGACCAGTCAGGGAAAGCATACCAAACATCTCCTTCACTATCCTATCTCGCGGTGACTCCACTTTCAAGAAGCTCTGAACCTGCACTCCAAGGTCTCTTTGGTCAGTAACACTCCCTAGGACCTTACCATTAAGTGTATAAGTCCTGCTAAGATTTACTTTTCCAAAATGCAGCACCTCACATTGATCTAAATTAAACATTCATCTGCCACTTCTCAGCCCATTGGCCCATCGGGTCAAGATCCCGTTGTCATCTGAGGTAACTGTCCACTACACCTCCAATTTTGGTGTCATTGCAAACTTATTGACTATACCTCCTATGTTCATATCCAAATCATTTATATAAATGACGCAAAGCACTGGACCCAGCACCAATCGTTGCGGCACAGCATTGGTCACAGGCCTCCATTGTCTCCTACCTTGGAGCCAGTTTGTATCCAAATGGCTCGATGTCCCTGTATTCTGGATTAGTGGTGCTGGAAGAGCACAGCAGTTCAGGCAGCATCCAAGGAGCAGCGAAATCAACGTTTTGGGCAAAAAGCACTTGTTGTGTGATCTACAACAAGACAGAGTCTCTGCATCTGTCACAGACCTTGTTGCTTTCCCGACCCTGGCAGCGATAGTGACAGTACATCATTGTGGCTTCAGTTGTTGCTGTCTCCGTTCTTAAGGATAATGGCCTTTCACTTCCCCAGCAACTCTCTGCTGAAGGATTGAACAGGTTCTAGATGCAATGATGAACTCAATCACACTCTGCAGGAGTGGAACGTAATCTGCTGCTGGCCCTGTTTGAGATCTCCTGCCACTGTTAACAGTGGATTCCTCCTTCTTGTTCTCTCTCCATCCTTTTCAGAGAAGTACAGAAAGTGGATCAAAAGCTTTCCCTGGGGTCTCCGTATCAGCGAGACCTGGGTAAGGGACAGTGGGATTTACGAATGCTTGGTGTGGTCCCAGAACAGGGTTCACTTTGGTGAGACTGAAATCACTCTCAATGTGACACGTAAGTGATGGAGTTATGGGGGGGGGGGAGAGGTGGGGAAGGTGCAGGAAATGGGGAATTGTAGATGCTCCATTTTGTGACATCGATGTCAAGAAGTGAGCTCTAGAGCCATAGAGATGTACAGCATGGAAACAGATCCTTCAGTCTAATTCGTCCATGCCGACCAGATATCCCAAGCTAATCTAGTCCCATTTGCCAGCACTTAGCCCATATCCCTCCAAACCCTTCCTATTCATATACCCCATCCAGATGCCTTTCAAATGTTGTATTTGTACCAGCCTCTACCACTTCCTCAGGCAGCTCATTCCATACATGTACCACCCTCTGTGTGAAAAAGCTGTCCCTCAGGTCCTTTATATATCTTTCCCTCTTCACCTTTGACCTCCAGTTCTGAACTCCCTCACCCCAGGGAAAAGACCTTGTCTATTTACCCTAGTCATGCCCGTCATCATTTTATAAATCTTTATAGGGTCACCTTTCAGCCTCCGACACTCCAGAGAAAACAGTCAAAGTCTCTCCGTGTAGCTCAAACCCTCCAACCCTGGCAACATCCTTGTAAATCATTCCTGAACTCTTTCAAGTTTCACAACATCCCTCCAAAGCAGGGAGACCTAACCAATGTCCTGTACAGACACAACATGACTTCCCAATTCCAAAAGCCAGTGCACTGATCATTATGGGTAAGTATGTACAATGCCGTCTTCACTATCCTGTCTATTGCCTCTGAACCTGTTCAAGCCTTCAGCAGAGAGTTGCTGGGGAAGTGAAAGGCCATTATCCATAAACACTGAGACAGTAACAATTGAAGCCACAATGATGTGCTGTCACTATCACTACCAGGGTCGGGAAAGCAACAAGGTCTGTAACAGATACAACTAGCCATTTGGATACAAACTGGCTCCAAGGTAGGAGACAATGGAGGCCTGTGACCAGTGGTGTGCCACAAGGATTGGTGCTGGGTCCAGTGCTTTTCATTATTTATGTAAATGATTTGGATGTGAACATAGGAGGTATGGTCAGTAAGTTTGCAGATGACAACAAAACTGGAGGCATAGTGGACAGGGAAAAACATTACTTCAGATTACAAAGGGATCTTGATCAGATAGGCTGATGGGCCAAGGAGTGGCAGATGGAGTTTAATTTAGATAAATGTGAGGTGCTGCATTTTGGAAAAGCAAATCTTAACAGGACTTATACACTTAATGCTAAAGTCCTGGGGAGTATTGTCAAACAAGGAGACCTTAGAGTGCAGGTACATAGTTCCCTGAAAGTGGAGTTGCAGGTAGATGGGATAGTGAAGAAGGCGTTTGGTATGCTTTCCTTTATCGGTCAGAGTATTAAGTACAGGAGTTGTGAGGTCATGTTGTGGCTGTACAGGTCATTGGTTAGGCCACTGTTGGAATAATGTGTGCAATTCTGGTCTCCTTCCTATCGGAAAGATGTTGCGAAACTTGAAAGGGTTCAGAAAAGATTTGCAAGGATGTTGCCAGGGTTGAGGTTTTGAGCTATCGGGAGAGGCTAAACAGGCTGGGGCTGTTTTCCCTGGAGCGCCGGAGGCTGAGGGGTGACCTTATAGAGGTTTATAAAATCATGAGGGGCATGAAGAGGATAAATAGACAAGGTCTTTTCCCCTGGGGTCGGGGAGTCCAGAACTAGAGGTCTTAGGTTTAGGGTGAGAGGGGAAAGATATAAAAGAGACCTAAGGGGCATCTTTTTCACCCAGAGGGTGGTACATGTGTGGAATGAACTGCCAGAGGAAGTGGTGGAGACTGGTACAATTAAACATTTAAAAGGCATCTGGATGGGCACATGAATAGGAAGGGTTTAGAGGGATATGGGCCAAGTGCTGGCAAATGGGACTGGATTAGTTTAGGATATCTGATCAACATGGAATAGTTGGACCAAAGCGTCTGTTTCTGTGCTGGAACTCTCTATGACTCTCCAACAGACCTTTTAAATTTAGCCAATCAACAGAAAAGAGGCCCTTAGATACCAAATAAAAAACAATTAACTGCAAATCTGAAAATATTGATAGGTCATTACTGGTGTAAAAGATGAGGGCATTTGGAGATTCGGCAGACAGCTAACTGTGACCTGGTAAGAGAGAATAGCTCCCAGCTCTGAGAGGAAGTACCATCTATTTGCTGTGGTTATCTCTCAGCAGATAGCAATTGGCTCTCAGCTTATTTTCCAAATGCCCTCACTTTTTATACCGGGATGACTTTTCATATTTAATTGATTTTTTTGGTATCTAAGGGCCTGCTTTTTATTGATTCGCTAAATTTGAAAAGATTGTTGTCTTGATTAAAAACTACTACTTGCCTCCCTGACACAAAATGTTTCAATTTGGGCTCTCTCTCTGCTCCTGGGTATCCGTTTTAACTGTGAGCACTAAGAAAGAAAAACACACACTTTAAAGGGACCACGCGATGCTCTGCCCCATTTTACATACCCAAACCTCGCAACAGTATTTATGCTACATCTGTGTTACGTTCAGCCCAGGAAAGAATCTACATTGATGTTCAGCACATTGACCCGAACACTTAAAACTACTCCTTCAACACTTGTTCACTCTTCCCGGCTTTAATTTGTTGTCGCTCAATTGCTTTGTGTTTCTAGAGCACTCACAGTAACATTGTCATGTTAATTAAATCCTTGGCAATGTTTTGTTGATGTTTTGATCCTGTTCTGGTACAGGCAGAGTACAAACAATGATGTACTCATTGGACTTGCAGCACAATGTTAGAGTTGGAACTCAGAGTGAGATTTGAAGAGCTTTAAAAGAAGCATAGCTACTAAACAAAGAACACAGAAATGTCGACAGCAGCTTGGTAGTTGCTGAAGTTGACACTGCTGAAAAGATGAGGCAAACAGAGAAGCTGGTGAGTCACTGGGTAGGTCAGAGAACACGGTAAAATTCCCTCTCCCTGCAGCAGGTGAAGGCCACCAGATGAAGAAGCAGTGCTTAGAAAGCTCGTGCTTCCAAATAAACCTGTTGGACGCCAACCTGGTGATGTGTGGTTTTTAACGATATGAAACAGAACTGGCTGGAAGATCACTGCCTCATGGCAGATGCCACGGGTCGATGATCAGAGAGAGTGACAGACAGAGATAGAAAGGCACAGAGAGACTAACAGAGAGAGAAAAAGGGAGATTCAGGCAGAGAGAGAGAGACAGAGACACACACGGGGCCACATTCCTGGCCTGGCCTTTAGCATTTCTGAAATTCTGACCAGAAAATGACAAAGCAAAAGGTGGGCAATGACCCATAATTGCCACATAAACACATTGTTAGTTCGTTATAATGTTCCTGAATACACGCTGAGGGCAGGTACAACAAAGGAAAGCACCCACTACACTATCACCCATCAAACACTCCTAGGGCAGGTACAGCACTAGGTTAGATACAGAGGAAAGCATCCGCTACACTGTCCCCCATCAAACACTCCCAGGACAGGGACAGCACGGGGTTAGATACAGAGTAAAGCTCCCTCTACACTGTCCCCCATCAAACACTCCAAAGGCAGGGACAGCATGGGGTTAGATACAGAGTAAAGCTCCCTCTACACTATTGCCGATCAAACACTCCCAGGTCAGGTACAGTACAGGGTTAGATACTGAAGAAAGCATCCACTGCACCGTCCCCCATCAAACATTCCCAAGGCAGGGACAGCACTGGGTTAGATATAGAGTAAAGCTACCTCTACAGTGGCCCCATCAAACACTCCCAGAACAGGGACAATATATTGGTTACACACACAGTAAAGCTCCCACTACACTGCCCGAGTGGAAAAGGTGAATACAGTGTCCTGTTGTGGCCCTGCTCAGTGTAATCCTGTGGAGAGTGAATTTGTTGTTATTGCTGACATTCGTTGAAGCTTTCAGTTATGACCTGATGATCATTGATATTTTGAGCAATAAAACATAATGGAAACAGTGTCTTGATGGACAGAGTGTGATAGTGAAACATCGACTACAGAGAGGACAGCAAGACACGAAGATAACGTGGGAGAGAGCAAGAGGAAAGGAGGACAAACCAGGAGAGAGGGACACAGAGACAGACAGACACACACACACACACACACAGACAGAGAGGTAAAGAGAGAGGGTGAGAAAGAGGCAGTGGGAGAGAGTCAAACACAACAACATAGTTTCACACTGAGACAGAGGTGTTAGAGAGAGAGACACACAAACAGGTAAAGACAGAGAGTGAGAGAGAGGCAGGGGGACAGAGTCAAACATAGACACACAGAGACAGCGGTGTAAGTTGCCCATTATTGAAAGCAATCTTTCAAACAGCCAAAACATCAAGGTCACAGGTTCAGTTCACTCTCACACTTTCAGAGGGTCAATACTGAAGGGGTGCAGCACTGTCAGAGGGTTAGTACTGAAGGAGTGCCGCACAGTCTGAGAATCATTACTGAAGGAGAGCAGCACTGTCAGAGGGTTAGTACTGAAGGAGTGCCGCACTGTCTGAGAATCAGTACTGCAGCACTGTCAGAGGGTTAGTACTGAAGGAGTGCCGCACAGTCTGAGAATCAGTACTGAAGGGGTGCAGCACTGTCAGAGGGTTAGTACTGAAGGAGTGCCGCACAGTCTGAGAATCAGTACTGAAGGAGCGCAGCACTGTCAGAGGGTTAGTACTGAAGGAGTGCCGCACTGTCTGAGAATCAGTACTGAAGGGGTGCAGCACTGTCAGAATGTCAGTACTGAGGGAGTCCGCACTGTCCGAGGGTCAATGCTGAGGGAGTGCCGCATTGACGGAGGGTCAGTTCTGAGGGAGTGCTGGACTGTCAGAGGGACAGTGCTGAGGGAGTGCCTCACTGTCCGAGGGTCAATGCTGAGGGAGTGCCGCATTGAGGGAGGGTCAGTTGTGAGGGAGTGCTGCACTGTTGGAGGGTCAGTTCTGAGGGAGCACTGCACTGAGAGGGTCAGTACTGAGGGACAGTCACACTGTCGGAGGGTGAGTACATCAGGAATTATATCTTCCCTCTGAACCCTTCCTCTCATCTCAATCTCCCTTTCAAACCTCTCCCCACCGATCTCTCTTTTCACCTCCATCTGCTCTTTCAGTCTTTTCCGTCTTGTCTTGTACCCTTGCTTTCTCCATCCCTATCTCTCTGTCTACCTGCCCCCTCCCCCTGTCTCTCTGCCCTAACTCCATCTCCCTCCCTTCAGCGTTGGGCTCCCTCCAGCAGTCTGACTCCAGTCTGACCGGTACTCACCTTGCTGTAACAGTAACAACAGCACCAGAAGCTGAAGGACACTGTGATTCTGACAGGGTCTGACCACAGCCATATCTTTCCCTGCACTGAGCCACCTCACCTCCTCCCAGGTAACCCTCCTGCCATTGGCTGCACCAGCTCCAAATCCTGCCCGCCTCTCATTGTCCATCCTGTTCACCTGGGCCCTCCTTCCCACCTTTCCCGTGTCCTTCCTCCATTGGCCGACAGCACAGCCCGTGAGTTGGCACTGGCTCATTGATGGAATGATTGAGCCACATTGCGAAGGGGAGAGGTGATGACGTGCCAAGAACGAGGCTTTAGATTGCCCAAGGCTGTCTCAGCCATGGCGGACAGTCTAAGGGGATGGGTTCACAATTTCTTGGTCAGCTGAACGGGCCACTTTAATTGGCTGCTGATCCGCAGGCCCTGTAATGGAGCCAATGGAAATTTCTGGATTGTTCCTCAATGAAGATGCCTTTTCAAATTTTACTTTGAATGTTATTCTGTTTACTAATTTCATGCCTCCCCGAGAGAGTTTCTCTCTTTGTTAGTATCACAAAAGGTTCCAGTGAGGATATGTACCCTGATTGACCCTTCGGACCCCAACATGGGGCTGTTCCAGCATTTCATCATTGAGTACAGGAGTTGGTTCGTCTTTGTACGAGATGTTGATGAGGCCACATTTGGAATACTGCGTGCAGTTCTGGTCATCTGACTATAGAAAGGATATTAGTAAACTAGAAAGAGTGCAGAAAAGATTTACTCGGATGCTGCCTGGATTGGAGGTTTTGAGTTATGAGGCTAGGTAGGCCAGGGCTTTTATCCTTGGAGCAGAGACGGAGTGGGTGGTCTATAAAACCATGAGAGGCAGAGGTAAGGCGGTTAGCTTTCCCCCATTGCAGGCAAGTCTAAATCTAAAGGGCACAGGTTTAAGGGGAAAGATACAAAAGTGTCCAGAGGGGACAAATGTTTTCACACAGAGGGTGGTGAGGGTCTGGAACTGTCGTGGTGGAAACGAATACAATCTCATCATTGAAGAAACATTGAGACAGGGACATGGATGGGATCAGGAGGGAGGGGTAGGGACCAAATGCTGGCAAATGGGTCTAGGTTAATTGTGAACACGGGGCAGCATGGACTGCTTGTGCTGATGGGCCTGTTCCCATGCTGTAGACTCTGGATTACGTCTGTCCTGGCTTTTCAGATACTCACTGACCTATACCTGTCCACTTTGGTCATAGAGAGTACAGCACGGAAACAGAGCCCAACTCATCCATGCCGACCTGATATTCTCAATTAATCTAGTCCCATTTGCCAGCACTTGGCCCTCTAAACTGTTCCTATTCATATACCAATCTAGGTGCCTTTTAAATACTATATTGTGGGCATCACTGACCAATCCATATTTATTGCCTCGTCCCTGGTTGCACCCTTGAGAAGGTGGGGGTGAACTGCCTGTTGACCCGCTGCAGTCCACGCAATGTGGGTAGACCCACAATGCCCTGAGGGAGGGAATTCAAGGGATTCTGACCCAGCCACACTAAAGGGATGGCGATATATTTCCGAGTCAGGATGGTGAAGGGGTCGGAGGGGAACTTGCAGGGGGGTGGTGTTCCCATGTATCTGCTGCCCGTTGTCCTTCTGGATGAAAGTGGCCGTGGATTTGGAAGGTACTGCCTGAGGATCTTTGTTGAATTTCTGCAGTGTATTGTGTAGATGGTACACACGTCTGCTACTGAGCGTCGGTGGAGGAGGGAGGGGATGTTTGTGGATGTGGGGACAATCAAGCGGGGGCTGCTTTGTTCTGGATGATGTCAAGTTTCCTGAGTGTTGTTGGAACTGTCCCCATCCAGGGTTTTGGTCAATGGTAACCCCCAGGATGTTGATAATGGGGGATTCAGTGATGGTCGTGGTATTGATGGTTAGATTGTCACTTTTTAGATTAGATTAGATTAGATTTTTTACAGTGTGGAAACAGGCCCTTCGGCCCAACAAGTCCACACCGACCCGCCGAAGCACAACCGACCCAGACCCCCTACATTTATTGGAGATGGTCACAGCCTGATATTTGTGTGGCTCAGATGTTACTTGCCACTTGTCAGCCCAAGCCTGGATATTGTCCAGATCTTGTTGCATTTGAACACGGCTGCTTCAGTATCTGAGGAATCGCTGAACACTGCGCAAAGCACGTGGCACAGCGGTTAGCACTGCTGCCTCACAGCGCCAGAGACCCGGGTTCAATTCCCACCTCCGGCGACTGACTGTGTGGAGTTTGCACATTCTCCCCGTGTCTGCGTGGGTTTCCTCCGGGTGCTCCGGTTTCCTCCCACAGTCCAAAAATGTGCAGGTCAGGTGAATTGGCCATGCTAAATTGCCCGTAGTGTTAGGTGAAGGGATAAATGTAGGGGAATGGGTCTGGATGGGTTGCGCTTCGGCGGGTCGGTGTGGACTTGTTGGGCCGAAGGGCCTGTTTCCACACTGTAAGTAATCTAATCTAATCTAAATATCAGTGAACATTCCCACTTCGGACCTTATGAGGGAGCAAGGTCATCGACGAAGCAGCTGAAGAGGGTTGGGGCCTAGGACACTACCCTGAGGAACTCCTGAGATGATACCCTGGAGCAGAGATGACTGACCCTCCAATAACCACAACCATCTTCCCTTGTGCCACGTCTGACCCCAACCAGTGGAGAGTTTGCCCCGATACCTATTGATTTCAGTTTTGCCAGGGCTCCATGATACCACACTCAGTCAAATCATGTCAAGGGCTGTCACTCTCACCGAGCTCAGGGACAGTACGATGCTGCATGCTCTCAATGGGGATAGGGCACTTAACATCAAAAATCAGGGACGGGGGTGATATGGATAATGTAGGAGATGGTCAAAGCACACAGAGGGATATAGATCAGTTCAGGTTATGGGCAGAGAAATGGGAGGTGGAGTTTAATCTGGGCAAGTGTGAGATGCTGCACTTTGGGAGGTCAAATGTTCAGGAAAATATCCAGTTAATGGCAGGACCCTGAACAGCATTAATGCACAGAAGGATCTTGGGGTTCAAGTCCGTAACTCCATGAAAGTAGCCCTCACAAGCAGATATGTCGGTAAAGGAGGCCTATGGCATGCTTGCCTGAATTGGTTGGGGAACTGAGTACAAGAGTCTAGCTGTCACGTTGCAGCTTTCTAAGACTTTGGCTAGTATTATGTTCAATTCTGGTCACCAAATTACAGGAAGGTGGAGCCTGTCCTTGGCCCATAATCCTCCATCCCTTGCGTATTCATGTGTCTAACTAAAAGCCTCTTAATCTCCACTATCATATCTGTCCCCACCACCACCTCTGGCAGAGTGTTCCACACTCCGACCACTCTCTCTGTGAACACACTTGCCCCTCACATCTCCTTTGAACTTTCCCCCTCTCACCTTAAATACATGATCCCTAGTTTTAGATATTTCAACTCTGGGGAAGATTCTGACCGTCGACCCTATCGGTGCCTTTCATAATTTTATAGACTTCTACCAAGTCTCCCCTCGGCCTCCACTGAAAACAGGCCCAGTTTCCCTAACCTCTGCTGAAAGCTCATACCTTAGAGTTCTTTCATTAATCAATGCAAATTTCTGAATTTTAATCACTACGTTTGAGGAACTGAAACCTGAATATAGGCTGAGGTAAGTCATTGTCATAAACGACCACTCAACAGATGTCCTTAATAACTTAGGAGGCAATAAAATGGCTTCTCAATGCAAATATTATGACAAAATGGCTTCGAGGCTGCAAATTGACAATTCTGCTAAAAGCTGGATAAAATGGCTTTTAATTCTGCTCTAGCTGCATAATTAACCACAGTCTTCTTCAATAGAGATTAGCAGACAATGCTCCCTTTACAGCATGGAAATAACTAGACTAGATAAGACATTACTGGCCATCCTAACTGACCTTCACATGCCAGGTGCACTGGCTCAGTTAGTGAGATAAGGGTGGCCTGAGTGTTGGAAAAACAAAGTTGGTTCCCAGGAAATATCAGTGGACCAAGTAACTGTCAAAAAAAAGCAATATCATGTATTGATTGTTAGTTGTCTGAATGTACTATGTGATCACACTTGTACCCTTCTTTAAGAAAAGTATAACAATGTCTTTGTTTTAAGCCATGTGTGCAGCTCCTCGGAGGAAAAAATGTAAAAGCAAATTACTGCAGATGCTGGAATCTGAAACCAAAAGGGAAAATGTTGGAAAATCTCAGCAGGTCTGGCAGCATCTGTAAGGAGAGAAAAGAGCTGACGTTTCGAGTCTAACTGATCCTTTGTCAAAGCTGAGGAATATTGATGGATGCAACCTCTGTGTTTCTGGATGTTCTGTACCTGGCCTTATGAAGAAAATAGAGTCTTAAAGAACCAGACTGATTGTGAGTACTTGTTGAGCGATCATGGATCAGAGAGACTGGGGTCCAGATCTTCACCTGGTGCCATGACTCAGACTCGGCATGGACGGATTGTGGACAGCGGTGTAAAAGCCTTGAGTCCTGCACTATTGAGTGCAGAGGAATCGGCCGGCCAGACGGGAGTATTTCCTCTGTTTGGTTTTCCTCTCATTCAGGTGCTCGCTGTTTATCATCTCAGTCAGCCTGAGAAGGGTCGGACTTGGGAAGAATTCATTCAGGAAAGACTGAAAAGTAGTCGGGGTCTCCAGGGAGCCGGGTACTCCCACGAACAGGTCGGGGACCTGCATAAGGAAGGACTTCAAATGAGTCGGGAACTCAAATTTGGTCAAATTGGTGTTGTCTAAATGGATTTTCAAATTATTCTGTGAAAGACGAAACAAAGTCTTTCGCGATATATTATAATGAGACTGTCCGGGTTTTACAATGTCGAGAATGTTTTGCAGAAATCATTAGTCTTCTTGTTCGTTGTCGCGTTATTGATTAGTGAAAGTTTTAGTTTGAGATTACCTTCTCTGTTTTATCTCTTCGGCTTAGCTTGTCTTGTCTTGCTGTACTACCTTGTCGTGTTTGTCTGCTCTGGTTTTGTTTGGTTTGTTTTGGGGCTTGTTCTTTGTTATGAAATATAGCGCAACCCCCACCCACCATTACAAACCTTTCCTCCTTTTGAAAGTGAAGCATCCAGTCTTCATAGCCGATATCATAGGGGTGGGCGGCCAGCGCCTTCCTGAACTAGAGCCCACCCCCGGGAATCACAGTAATGTTAGTGAAGCATGTCCTGCTCTCAAGATCAAACCAGCCCAATTTGCTTAAAATGTCCAAGGGTGATATGGATGTAAACGCAGCAAAATCTGGGAGTAGCCTGAATATGAATGGTTTCTGTTACAAGACTGAAATACGTGGCTGTCTGACGGAAGTGATACACAATTGGAAACAAAAATTAAGAAGCTCAATCACCTTTGTTTAACCCTATGCTTTTGCTTTTCCAGACTGAACCATGAAGCAAGGTACAGGTAAAACCGATTATATCCAGCGCCCTCACGATCCCGAATGCTGGCTACCAGCCCTGACAGGGTTGATTAGGACCAGGATACCCACTGGGGGCAGAACCTACCTCAGATGCCCACCCAGTGACCACTGCTCAGCAACCTTTTCCCGAAGGGACCCTGGAAATGGGAACAGGCAGGCCCCAGTAATACACCAAAGTGGGGAGATGAGGAGCTGAAACCTGAATACAGACTTAGGTAACTCGTTGTTGTCAGGAACAACCGCTTAACAGATGCTCTTACTAACTTCAATGCCAGTAAGATGGCTGCTCGATGCAAATAACATGACAAAATGGCTTCTTGGCTGCAAACTGACAATTCTGCTCGAGCTGCAGAATTCACTAATCGCAGTCTGCTTCAATAGAGATTAGCCAACAATGCTCCTTTTACAGCATGGAAATAACTAGACTAGATCTTCAATAGAACACATAATATTATGAAGGGAATAGGTCAGATGGAAGCAGGGAGATTGTTGCCACTGGCAGGTGCAACAACAACTAGATGGCAGTGCCTCAAAATAAAGGGGAGCAAATTTAGGACTGAGCTGAGGAAGAACCCAAAGGGCTCTGAATCTGTGGACTTCCCTGCCCAGTAAAGCAGTTGAAAGTACTTCACTGAATGTTTTAAAGGCAAAGATAGATAGATTTTTCAAAAGGAAAGGAATTAAGGGTTATGGTGAGCAGATGAGTAAGTGGAGCTGAGTCCACGAATGGATTGACCGTGATCTTATTGAATGGTGGAGCAGGCTGAGCGGGTCAGATGGTCTACTACTGCTCCGATGTGTGTTTCTTATGCTGCGAGTGGCATATCCTTATACTTCATAACCGCCCATCATTTTAATCTTAATAGTATTTCAGGGCGAGTAACATTATGAAACCATATTAACTGCTGCTGTAAAATACACTGCGCTGAATGTTATGCAAGGATGAAATTTATTCTCTGTCATTGCGTTGTTGAAATATTGCTGTTCACTTGGTTTGTAGGGGGGGGGGGGGGGGTTTCCACTTTACTGACCATATTAACTGCTGGGGGTTGCAACTGTTGCAGTATCGCAAGGGAATTTCTAGGAGTCTCCAACTCCCAGCAAATGCTTGCGTATGGGAGTGGACTGTCAGAAAATTCTGTTGTATAACATTTAGCGAATTTCTGGTAAAATTCTCAGTGTGAGAGAGAATTAGTAATTTGAAATTTTTAAAACAGCAGGTTTCTTCTTTTATTGAACGGTGATCCATACAAATAGTCATCTTACGTAATTATCTCAATTGAAATATATTTCCCAATCCTTGTCAGGAACCAGTATATTATTTTTCTTTACCCTTTGGTTGTCTTCCATCATGATCTACGCAGCTTAAAATTGAAGTTTGAAATTATTAGTTTTTACATTACATAGAACATAGAAGAATACAGCACAGTACAGGCCCTTCGGCCCTCGATGTTGCGCCGATCCACCTACACTAGCCCACTATCCTCCATATGCCTATCCAATGCCTGCTTAAATGCCCATAAGGAGAGAGAGTCCACCACTGCTACTGGCAGGGCATTCCATGAACTCACGACTCGCTGAGTAAAGAACCTACCCCTAACATCTGTCCTATACCTACCCCCCCTTAATTTAAAGCTATGCCCCCTTGTAACAGCTGACTCCATACGTGGAAAAAGATTCTCACTGTCGACCCTATCTAAACCCCTAATCATCTTGTACACCTTGTACGATTGGTGTTTAAAAGCATCGGTGTTTAAAATACTAAGAATACCTATATTCTGGATGTAGGTTGGCTCGCTGAGCTGGAAGGTTCATTTCCAGACGTTTCGTCACCCTACAAGGTAACATCTTCAGTGAGCTTCCGGTGAAGCGCTGGCGTTATGTCCCACTTTCTATTGATGTGTTTAGCTTTCCTTGGGTTGGTGATGCCATTTCCCGTGGTGATATCATTTCGTTTTTTTTTCCCCCAGTGGTTGGTAGATGGGATCCAAGTCAATGTGTTTGTTGATAGAGTTCCGGTTGGAATGCCATGCTTCTCATGCCTGTCTCTGTTTGGCTTGTCCTCGGATCGATGTGTTATCCCAGCTGAAGTGGTGTCCTTCCTCATCTGTATGTAAGGATACTAGCGAGAGAGGGTCATGTCTTTTTGTCGCCAGTTACTGTCCATGTATCCTGGTGGCTAGTGGCATAAAATTCACTAAAGGGGAGGAAAATAGCAGCAAACCACATCATCCCTAGATATCACAGGAGAGCGAACAGTCAATGGGGAACTTCAGACCAGCGTCTACAGAAAGACAACAGATACGGACCAAATACCGAACGACAGAAGCAATCATCCCAACACCCACAAACAAAGCTGCACCAGAGCGTTATTTCAAGGAGCCACCACACACTGCAGCACAAACGGACGAGGAAGACCAGAGGCAAACCACCTGGTCCGGCGTATTCAAAAAGGAAAGGGTACCCAATGGACACGGTCCACTGATGTCTCAGCAAGAAACCCAAACGAGCAGACCAAACACGTCCAGAAACCCTCGCCACTGGCCACTCTCCCCGACGTCAAAGGCATCGTGGAACTGACTGCCAGACTAGTCAGACACCTTGGCATCGTCGTCGTCGTCGTCCCCAAGCCCACCAACGCACTGAAACAGCAGCTCATGAGCTTAAAGGACCCCTGGACAGACAACAAGCAGAACGAACATCATTCACAAAACACCTTGCCAGGGCTGTAAGGAACACCACGTTGGACCAACAGGCGGAAAACTAACCACCAGGACACGTGAGCAGCCGCAAACGGACCATGTTGCTTTCAGTTCTTTAGTGCCTAAAAGATGAGGGATGTGACAAACCGCCCAGGTCTTTTTGTCAACAAATAATTTCAGTTGCATCACACAGTAAACGTTTGCTATAAAACCCACACTCTCCGCGCTGTGTGACTTCCTTCTGAGGCATTTTCACCTCAGTGTCTGCATCCCCCCCCCCCCCCCCCGGGGGACGGACACACACACCTCCCCCCCCCCATCCTGAGGTGACCTCCTCCTGCTCAGTATGTACCTGCACATTAACAGTTTGTGGATAAATATCAAAGTTAAGTTTCTCAGCCTCACCAGAAAGATGGAAAGTCAACTCATTCCCTCCCCCTCCCCGAAGGAAGGGGCCACCGCGCGCGCCCACAAGGGCCCAGCGCGCGTGCGCACTGCCAGGATCCGCCCCCACACGGCGAACTCGCGCAGAGTCGGTTAAACGGCCGCGCCTCGAGCACCCAGTGTGGGGATGGGCCTTAACCCGCCGTCACCTCCGATTGGTTGGGACCTCCGTCAATCTAACCGCATCGGCCAATAGGGGGGGGGGCGGCGTGGTTCCCGCCCAGAGCGCGTCGCCTGGAGGTGGATGAGGCGGAAAGGAGAAAGCGCCCGGCGCCTTCGGGCCGTTTCATGATGGAGCTGAAGCAAAAGAGATAATAACGTCTCCCGGGGATGGGGTGGGGTGGGGTGGGATCCAGTGAGCTTCCGTTCAGAACTGATAGTAATTAGTGGGGGGGGAGAAAGGGAAGGGTGATCGTGGGGAGGGAGAGCTGTCTGTGCCTGAAGCGGCCCGTGTCAGTGACAAGGGTCTGGGCTGTGGCTCAAGGAGGTGTCGAGCCTCGAAGATTCGTTGCTGTTGAGGCTGCGGGGAAAGTGAGTTTTGTTCAGTTTCTCCCGGCTTGGGCCGACCCTGCTGCTGCTGCTGCTGGGAAAGTCCTTTAAACATGTCCTTTAAAACACTCAGACTAAGGTGTGAAGGAAAGGACACGTTTGGTGCTCACCAGTAACACAGGCAGACAGGGAAGGGTAAGGCAATTAGATTATATTAGAGTAGAATGGATTCCCTACAGTGTGGAAACAGGCCCTTCTGTACAAACCTATGCCCCTCTACTTCTGGACTCCCCCACCCCAGGGAATAGAACTCCTCTCCATGTCCCTCATAATTTTATAAACCTCTACAAGGTCACCCCCCTCATCCTCCGATGCTCCAGGGAAAACAGAGAGAGACACGCAGGGTAAAGAGAGGGGGATGGGGGGAGAGAGAGACACGCAGGGTAAAGAGAGGGGTACGGGGAGAGAGAGAGACACGCAGGGTAAAGAGAGGGGGACGGGGGAGAGAGAGAGACACGCAGGGTAAAGAGAGGGAGACGGGGAGAGAAAGAGAGACGCAGGGT
>NC_057750.1:20065158-20085584 GCF_004010195.1 Chiloscyllium plagiosum
CATCCAAATGCCTTTTAAATGTTGCAATTGTATCAGCCTTCACCACTTCCTCTGGCAGCTCATTCCATACACGTACCACCCTCTGTGTGAAAACGTTGCCCCTTTGGTCTCTTTTATATCTTTCCCCTCTCACCCTAAACCTATGCCTCTAGTTCTATTCTCCCCCACCCCAGGGAAAAGACCTTGTCTATTTATCCTATCCATGCCCCTCATGATTTTATAAACCTCTATCAGGTCACCCCTCAGCCTCTGACGCTCCAGGGAAAACAGCCCCAGCCTGTTCAGCCTCTCCCTGTAGCTCAGATCCTCCAATCCTGGCAACATCCTTGTGAATCTTTTCTGAACCCTTTCAAGTTTCATAACATCTTTCCGATCGGAAGGAGACCAGAATTGCACGCAATATTCTAACAGTGGCCTAACCAATGTCCTGTACAGCCGCAACATGACCTCCCAACTCCTGTCCTCAATACTCTGATCGATAAAGGAAAGCATACCAAACGCCGCCTTCACTATCGTATCTACCTGCAACTCCACTTTCAAGGAACTATGAACCTGCACTCCAAGGTCTCTTTGTTCAGCAACACTCTTGAGGACCTTACCATTAAGTACATCTCCATGACCCTCCAAAGAGTCACCCACCCAGACCCATTCCCCCTTACCTTACATTTATTAATGCACCAACACTATGGGCAGTTTAGCATGCAATTAAGAATATTTGCTCAGTTGGAGTCCTATTGGATTTACTTGGGAAGCACTAGCTTGCCCCTTCATCAGCCAGTTGTGGAGAGTAAGTTCGTAAGACGCAGAATTTATCGCAAAAGTTGAACATTGTGATGTAACTGAAATCACATGTTGAAAAAGACCGGGACTGTTTGTTGAGTCTCTCATCTTTTAGAATGCAGACATTGGTTTCACGCATGCCCACATATATAAGTTTGTGGGGTGCACTTGTGCTTGCAGAATTATATTTTACCTTGCCCCAAAACTGCATAGAGTCATAGAGATGTACAGCACGGAAACAGATCCTTTGGTCCAACCCGTCCATGCCGACCAAATATCCCAACCCAGTCTAGTCCCACCTGCCAGCACCTGGCCCATATCCCTCCAAACCTTTCCTATTCATAAACCCATCTAAATGCTTTTAAAATGTTGCAGTTGTACCAGCCTCCACATGAATCCATCTTAGATTCTGTAAATCCGATGTTAAGACTGACCGTTGTGGCATGGACAGGCTCACAACGGGAAGCTCACTCCTTCAATACATTAATGATTGGTGTTGTGTTGGCCCAGATAATAACAATAATAATTCTGCCAAATAACTTGTGTAATCTGCTTAGGGAACAACCTGAGAGGATCCACCTGCTCCTTTTCCAGCAGTATCTCTAGGACGCTGTGTGTTGACTATTTCCAGATGGAATTATGGTCAAAGATGTTTTTCTTTGCTGATATGGAACATTCAAACTACTTTGAATATTCTGTGGCAATGAGACCTTCCTTTGCAACACCGGGTATATGTGGAACGTTAGTATGTAGTGCCACTTGATGTTTACGTCTATGCACAGCTTGATGCAGCCACACACTAAGATGACCACCAGGATTAAGGCTGTGTTGGGTACATTCTTCCCCCCTTTTATCCAGAGATTTGTACATGGTGTCCCTGCGGGCCCAGTCCATCTGAAACCTCCAGATGAAGTGAAAGATGGATCGGGTGATTGCAATGGCACAGATTCTGCGAATGTGCCAGTTCTGTGCCACGTATAAAAACAGAAAGAGTGCCTCCCACCTGATGGCTCAGTTTTTACCTGCAATGGAGAGGGTGCGGTGCTCCCAAACCCCAGTTTATGACTCACCTTAGCGATGCGATCCTCCCAAGATTTTGCGCACACCCCCAGTTCCTCCTAACCATTTTGCCAGCACATTTAGGTAATCTGTCCTGACAGCGAAGGGATTAAAGGATCAGTCGGCCCAGTTCCCAAAGAACGTGGCCTTGCTCTTGCCTTGATTCATGTTGGCTCCTGAGGCTAGTTAAAACTGGTCGCAGATACTCATGAGTCTGCGCACTGACTGTGGGTCAGAGTTGAAAATGACAGAGTCATCCATGTGCAGGGAGGCTTTGACCTGCAGCCTTCTGCTGCACAGAATAGTCACCCCTCTCAGGCTTACACCCTTCCTAATAGACTCAGCAGGGTAAGGGTGGTGGGGTGGAGGAGGTGGGATGATGTGGGATGGAGGAGCTGTTGCGAGAGAGATGGAGGACAGCATGAGAGGCAAAGGGTGGGGTTTCGTGGAGGAGCTGTCTCCACAGGAATGGGATTCAATGAAGCCATTTGGGGCTAATCCTGAGGAGCAGACAGGACCAGGATCTTTTAGTTGGATACAGGCATGATGGGCCAAAACAACTCCCTCTGTGATGTAAAACCAGTGTAATTCTTGCACATGGATCTTGCTGTGTGGTAAAGCAGTAAGTCACAGGCCAGTCAGTTCACTCAGACTCATTTACATCTGCACCAGGGATTGGGGCTCAGTGTAATATTGGGGGCAGCAAAATATTTTTGGGGGACCATTTAGTGATGCAAATATTTGGGAGTGCAAAATCTTTACAGGGAAAGGACATAAATTTGGGACGTGAACAAAAATGGGGGGCAAAATATTTTTGAGGGCCCAAAATTGGGTGGGCACTTTTTCAGGTCTGAAGGAGAAAAAAGAAAGGAAAGGTGAGCAAGAAAGAGGGGGGAGCTCAGTGACAGAGAGTGGTTGGAGAAAGACAGACAGACTGAGAAGGGGAGAGAGAAGGACAGAGAGTGAGAGGGAAAGAGAACAGAGAGAAAAAAGGAAAGGTCTGGCAGAGACAAACACGAGCTGAAAACATGTTGTTGGAAAAGCGCAGCAGGTCAGACAGCATCCAAGGAGCAGGAGAATCGACGTTTCAGGCATGAGCTTTCTTCAGGATCTCCAGCATCTGCAGTCCTCACTTTCTCCTCAAAGAGACAAACATGAGTCAAGATGTGGGCAGACTGAAGGGGTGACACTCACTATCCCAGTTAGTCCTAGCTCTCTTGATGGTTTCTCATTCTCCCTGTCTCCCATGACGGACAGACAGTGATGCTGGAGTTTGCTGGAATGTATCAATCAGTGTATTTGTATGTTTATGTGTATCTCTGTGTCTCTGTCCAATGGGGTCTCTGTGTTTTGGGTGTGAATCCTCTCTCACTCTCTCCCTCTCCATGTGTTTAAAGTGATACAATGCCACCCCCTGCTGGATTCCCCACGACACTGCACAAGCAGCAGATTTGTTTTTGGAGAAAACATCAAAGTCTGTGAATTTGTGCAAATTAGTTTTGTTCTTCTTTGGAGGCACAGAGGCATTTTACCCAATGCTTTGCAACGTTCTCCCTCAGATATGCGCAGAAGTAGATGAACATGCCCACTGTACCCCCTCCACCACTGAATCCTTTCTTATTAGAATTTGTGAGAGTGCATCAGAAAACATTGTTAGTTGCAGAAAGTGCAGTCGGAGGTGTCTGGATACAATTGCAGTGGAAATACTCTATTTAATGTGTATAATGTCAGGAATACCGCTCAGAGACAAATCATTTCCACATTGCAGAGGGAGCACAACATTTCTCTACATATGCAAGTTCCACACCAAGGAGCCCAGTCTAAGTGCAGCCCTCTCCACACTGCGCTTGTATGCGTATCTGTGTGTGAATGAGAAAGAGAGAGTGCGGGTGCATGTGCAGCTATGTATTAATGGTGCTGCAAGCTGCTACCCTCCCTCTCTCCCTCTCTGACTGAATTATTGAGGGTTTTAACCCTGTACCACCCCATGTGTGGGGAGGCAGGCAGAGGGAGGCATTGCATCACTTTCAGTGCAAGGGAGCTTGGTTGCACGATTTTGACTCTTCGACTCATGACAGGAAACATCCGATTAGACTGAATTGGAGTAGCAGCTCATTGAATTTAGGCATCTTGATGCTGAAAAATAGGGAGCCCAGCCATTTGTTATCATACATATGTTTTATATGTTTCATAATGCAAAAAATGCATGCAAAAAGATATTTTGCTGTGTTACTGAACTTTGCTCTGAATCCCAAAAATGTTCCTGTACAAATAAATGTTTGGTGAGTAGGGTCTGATAGTTAAATTAGATGAGATTGGATTCCCTACAGTGTGGAAACAGGCCCTTAGGCCCAATCAGTCCACACCGCCAACACTTATACTCACTACCCGTGCAATGAAGGCAAGCATACTATATGCCTTCTTGACCACTCTATCCACCTATACAGCAACCTTCAGGGTACAATGGACCTGCACTCCCAGATCTCATTGTCCATCAACTGTTCCCAAGGCTCTTGCAATCATTGTATTATTCGCTCTGGAATTAGACTTGCTTAAATGTATCACCTCACATTTGTCTGGATTGAAAGCCATCTGCCAACTCTCCAGTCAATGTATATCCTCGTATTCTCTGACAATCCCTTATGCTTTCTGCCACTCTACCAATCTTTGTGTCATCACTTACTGATCATACCAACAGTGCCCTATCATTTATGTATATTACAAACAACAGTGGCCCCAATACTGACCCCCGTGGAACACCACTGGTCACCTTTCTCCATTTCTAGAAACTCCTTTCAATTACTACTCTCTGTCTCTTGTTGCTCAACCAGTTCTTTATCCACCTAGCTAGAACACCGTGCACACCATGTGACTTCACTTTCTCTGTTCATCTACCTTATCAAATGCCTTCCTAAAGTCCATGTATATGACATCAACAGCCCTTCCTTCATCTAACAACTTGGTCAAAAGCAAATTACTGCAGATGCTGGAATCTGAAACCAAAAGAGAAAATGCTGGAAAATCTCAGCTGGTCTAGCAGCATCTGTAAGGTGAGAAAAGTGTGGACGTTTTGAGTCTAACTGACCCTTTGACAAAGGGTCAGTTAGACACGAAATGTCAGCTCTTTTCTCTCCTTACAGATGCTGCCAGACTTGCTGAGATTTTCCAGCATTTTCTCTTTTGGTAACAATTTGGTCACTTCCTCAAAGAACTGTACCAAGTTCGTAAGGCACGATCTCCCCCGCACAAAACCATGTTGCCCATCACCGATAAGCTCATTCCTTTCCAAATATAAATAGATCCTATCTCTCAGTATCCGCTCCAGCAACTTCCCCACCACCGACGTCAGGCTCACTGGTCTGTAGTTAACCGGAATATCCCTATGACCCTTGTACAGGGGGACAACATGAGGAACCTTCCAGTCCTCCAGCACCTCACCTGTACTTAAGGATGCCACAAAGATATCTGTCAGGGTCCCAGCTATTTCCCCTCTCGCCTCCCTCAGCAACCTGGGAGAGATCCCATCTGGTCCTGGGGATTTGTCCACCTTAATAACCTCTAGCATACCCAACAATCTTCCCTACTTATGCCAACATCATCCAGACTAATCAAACTTCTATCTCTAATCTCAAGATTCATCATGTTCCTCTCCTCAGTGAACACTGATGCAAAGTAATCATTCAGAATCTCACCCATTCTCTCAGGTTCAGCACACAGCCTTCCTTCATTATCTTTTAGTGGACCAATCCTTTCTCTAGTTATCCGCTTGCTTCTTATATAAGAATAAAATTCTTTGGGATTTTCCTTAATTCCGCTTGCTAAAGCTATTTCATGACCCCTTTTAGCCCGCTTGATTCCTTGTTTAAGACTTGTCCTACTCTTCCGATATTCCTCCAGGGCCCGTTCTGTTCTCAGCTGCTTAGACCTTATGTACACTTCCCTTTTCCTCTTGGCTAGTCGTACAATTTCTCCTGTCGTCCACAGTTCACGAATCTTGCCCTTCCTATCCTTTGCCTTCAACGGGACATGCCTATCCTACACTGCCGTTAACCTATCTTTGAAACCTCCCACATCTCAAATGTGGCCTTCCTTTCAAATAGCTGTGTCCAATCAATATTTCCCAGCTCCTGCCTAATTCTGATATAATTGGCCATGGCCCAGTTTAGTACTCTTCCCTGAGGACCACTATCTTCTTTATCTATGAGTATTATAAAACTTACAGAATTGTGGTCACTGTTCCCAAAGAAATCTCCTCCCGCAACTTCTACCACTTGTCCTGGCTCGTTTCCCAGTACCAGGTCCAATAAGGCCCCTTCCCTCGTCAGACTATCGACATACTACTCTAGAAAACTCTCCTGGACGCTTCGTATAAATTGTACCCCATCCAGATCTCTGACGCAAAGTGTATCCCAGTCAATGTTGGGAAAATTAAAATCTCCCATCGCCACTACCCTATTGCGTAATCATAATCTATTCATAATCTGTTTACCTATTTGTTCTTCTACTTCACGCTCACTGTTGAGAGGCCTGTAATACCAGCAATGTAACCGCACCCTTCTTATTTCTCAGCTCCACCCATAATGCCTCACTACCCAAGACCGCCACAGTGTCCTCCTTTAGCACAGCCATGATATCATCCCTGATCAGCAATGGAACTCCACCCCCTCTTTTACTTCCCTCCCTGTCCTGTCTGAAACGTCTATATCCTGGAGCATTCAGTTGCCAATCATCATGCCTTTCCTTCAACCAAGTCTCTTTGATGGCAATAATGTCATACTCTCAGGCACCAATCCAAGCCCTAGGTTCATCTGTCTTACACACTATACTCCTTGCATTAAAGTAGATGCATTTCAGGCCACCAGTTTTTTTTTTGCGCTCACCTGCTCTTTGCCTATTCTTCCCTTTATTAGTGCTATCTTCATAATTCTTAGTCTGCGGTCTCCACCTCGCTGCCTACTTGTTTTCTCTTCTGGTTCCCAGTGCCCTGCCACGTTAGTTTAAAACTTCCCCAAAAACTCCCCCAGGGACATTGGTTCCAGTCTGGTTCAGATGTAGACCGTCCCTTTTGTAATAGTCCCACCTTCCCCACAATTGGTCCCAATGTCCAACAAATCTGAACCCCTCCCTCCTACACCATCTCTCAAGCCACGTATTCATCCTGCCTTTTTTTTTCTCATTTCTACAGTGGCTAGCACGTGGCACTGGTAATAATCCCGCGATCACTACCTTTTGAGGTCCTCCTCTTTAACTTCTCTCCTAGCTCCCTGAATTCTTCTTTCAGGACCTCATCTCGCTTTCTACTTATATCATTGGTGTCTATATGCACCAAGACAACTGGCTGTTCATTCTCCCCTTTTAGCATGCTCTGCAGCCGATCGGTGACATCCCTGACCCGAGCACCTGGGAGGCAACATACCAATCGTTTTCGGCCACAGAACCACCTATCTACTTCCCTCACAATAAAATCCCCTATGACTATGGCCATACTAGTCTTTTTCCCGCCCTTCTGAACAGCAGTGTCTGCCACGGTGCCATGATCTTGACAACTGCTGCCCTCCCCTGGTGAGCCATCTCCCTCAACAGTATCCAAAACGGTATACCTGTTTTGGAGGGAGATGACCGCAGGGGACACCTGCATGGCCTTCCTACTCTTTTTCTGTCTTTTGGTCACCCGTTCTCTGTCTCCCTCAGCAATCCTAACCTGCGGTATGAACAGTTCATTAAACGTGCTATCCACGACCTCCTCAGCATGGCGGATGCTCCACAGTGAGTCCATCCTCTGCTCCAGAGCTGTCATGCAGTCAAACAACAGCTGCAGCTGGAGACACTTCTTGCAAGTGTAAGAGTCAGGAACGTCACATACATTCCTAAGCTCCCACATCAAGCAAGAGTCACATGCCATGGGTCTGAGGTCCCCTCCCATTGTAAGCTTAGCTTTATATGAACTAACTAAAACCAAACAATGCACTTAAATAAATTAAAAAGAAAGATAAGAAATAAAAGCCTTACCTTACAGGGTATTTTTCTTCCAGTTAGAGGAGGGGAGCAGGAGGGAGATACTACATGTGTAGTATCTCAGGTTTAGCCACTGCCCAAGTATAAATTAAGCCCTTACCTTCCTGGCAGCTCCACTACTCCTTCTCTCCTGGCCCCTGCATGACCAGGAAAGACTACGGATAATAGTAGGGGAACCTCCATCGTATAATATCAAGGATAATAACCATCAGATCAGCTAGGTAATATGTACTGCAAGGGGAAACACCGCACGTTCCCTGGGAAAGGATAACAATTGCCAGCAAATTAACTGTGGAAGACAAATGGGAAAAGGAGCTGTGAATTATTGATCAGAAATCGTCACTTCCTGTTCCACAGAGCAACAGTAAGATTTTACCCCCAAACACCAGCGCATAGAATGAGTAGAAGTGGTTGGGGTTGAGCGAGTTTGAATTTTAAGACTTTTGCACCTACCTCAGATTGTCCTCCAACCCAACCACTCCAGAGACTATGAAATTTGGAAAGAGACTGAGCTCACGGCCCATCCTAGGAAAGTAGAAGGAAGTCTGTGATTTTGTTTGGTTGCAATTTAACTATTTGAATGAGTGTAATACATTGTTACATTTCTCACCTCCAGCTCTGGCAGAGCCTCATGAGAAACCTCGCTCCTACCTCACTCATAGAACTGGTGACTGGACTGTTGATAAACCAAACATTCTCCATCTCCTTGGATCAGGTCAAATTGTAATTGGAGCCACAACAGGACCAGGAAACAGGTCATCAGAACCTATGAAAAGTTTTGAACAAGACTTTTACAAATGCAGTATAACAGACTGTGCGTGGCTCCCTTGGTGACAATATGTGAGTATCAGGACTGCTGTGATATTTACACTGTAAATCTACACATCTCGACATGCAGGGATCAGGAGGGCAATCTGTCAAGATTTGAATCTTATGGCCAGAGACGGTGAAGAGGACAGGATTTCCAGAAGGGATGGTAGTTAAATGGAGCTTTATAAACCAAAACAGGGTGCATATGCCTAAATTCCTTTTGCTTTTAAAAAAGGACTATCTCCTTTAAACTACTCAACTGATCCAGTATCCACTGCATCAAGGTGGATATATCCCCGGAACCTGATTAGGCGTAGCCTAAAGTGTATGAGAAGCTAGGGAAGTGATAGCTGTGCCCCTTGCTGAGCTATTTGTGTCATCGATAGTCACAGGTGAGGTGCCAGAAGACAGGAGATTGGCTAACGTGGTGTCAATATTTTAAGAAAGGTGGTCAGGAAAGCCCAGGGAACAATAGACCGGTGAACCTGACATCGGTGGTGGGCGAGTTTAGATTAGATTACATTACAGTTGTGGGAGGGAATACTGAGGGACAAGATATACATGTATTTGGAAAGCAAGAATTGATTAGAGACAGTCAACATGGCTTTGTGCATGAGAAGGCATATCTCATGAACTTGATTAAGTTTTTTGAAGTAGTAACAAAGAGGATTGATGAGGGCAGAGTGGTGGACATGATCTGTAAGGACTTCAGTGAAGCATTCAGCAAGGTTTATCATGGTAGATGGTTTGGCATGGTTAACTGGCATGGAATAGAGGAAAGACTAGCCATTTGGATACAGAACTGGGTTGAAAGTAGAAGATACAGGGTGGTGGTAGAGGATTGCTTTTCAGATTGGAGGCCTGTGACCAGTGGTGTGTCAGAAGGATTGCTGCTGGGTCCTCTACTTTACATCATTTATGTAAATGATTTGGGTGTGAACATAGGAGGTATAGTTGGAAAGTTTGCAGATGACACCAAAATGGGAGGTATAGTGGACAGCGAAGAAGATGACCTCAGAGTAAAATGAGATCTTGATCAGATGGGCCAATGGGCCGAGGATGGCAGAAGGAGTTTAATTTAGATAAAGGTGAAGTGGTGCATTTTGGAAAGGCAAATCAGGGCAGGACATAGACACTTAATGGTAAGGTCCTGGGAGTGTTGCTGAACGAAGAGACCTCGGAGTCCAGCTTCGTAGTTACTTGAAATTGGAGCTGCAGATAAATAGCATAGTGAAGAAGATCTTTGGTATGCTTTCCTTTATTGATTAATGGATAAGAGTTAGGAGGTCTTGTTGCAGCTGTACAGGGGAAGCTGAATAGTCTGGAGCTGTTTTCCCTGGAGCATTGGAGGCTGAGGGGTGACCTCATAGAGGTTTATAAAATGATGAGGGGCATGGTTAGCATAAATAGAGAAGGTTTTTTCCCCGGGGTGGGGTTTTCCAAAACTAGAGGGCATAGATTTAAGGTGAGAGGGGAAAGATTTAAAAGGAACCTAAGGGGCAACATTTTTACGCAGAGGGCAATGCTTATATGGAATGCCAGAGGCAGTCATGGAGGCTGGTACAATTACCACAAGTAAAAGGCATCTTGATGGATATTTGAATAGGAAGGGTTGAGAGGGATATGGGCCAAATGCTCACAAATGGCACGAAATTTATTTAGGATATCTGGTCGGCATGGATGAGTTGGACCGAAGGGTCTGCTTCCTTGATGTACATCTCCATGGACCTGTCGTTGATTAGTCAAATAAAAGAAAACTTATAGAGGTCTTACAGTGTTGAAAGACTGAGAGAATAACAAGGGAAAGTGTCAGACTCATTCGGGAGAACTGTGGTAATTTGCTAGTGGATGTGAAAAGACGTGGACACTATCCTCAATGAATAATTTGCGTTTGTCTTCACAATGGATAACGATGACAAAGGGATGGACATCCGATCGGAAAGACTGAAGGATCAGATAAAATTACCTCAGAGAGAGAGTGGAAGTACTAGTTGGTTTAGCAGCCCTAACACTGGACTAATCTGAAGGCATGGATGAGTTGCAGCCAATGCTTTTAAAATGGTTAAGAAAGGATAGATCAAAGGCTCTGGCAATAATTTTCAAATCCTCTCTGCCCACAGGTGAAGTGCAAAATACCTAGAGAATTGCTCACATTATCCAAGTGTAGCCAGGGTATGGAATGCTTTGCCTGCAATGGTAGTAGATTCGCCAAGTTTAAGTGCATTTAAGTCGTCATTGGACAGGCATATGGACGTACATGGAATAGTGTAGGTGGGATGGGCTTCAGATTAGTATGACAGGGCGGCGCAACATCGGGGGCCGAAGGGCCTGTCCTGCGCTGTAATGTTCTATAATGGAGAAAGTGGTAGACCAGGAAATTAGAGCTATGTCAGTGTCACCTCAGTGGTGGGCAAATGATTATCAATAATTCCTAACAATACAGATGTTAATCAAAGATAGTCAGCAAGAATTTATTAAGGGAAGGTTGTGTTTGACAAACTTCTTTTTTATTGAGGAGGAAACCGAGATTGTTGATGAGAGAAATGCATTTGGTTTAAAATCTGCATGGGTTTTAACAAGTGTTTGATAAATTCCTTCATTGAAGACTGGTAAGTAAAGGTCCATAGGATGCAAGGCAATGTGGCACATTGGATACAAAATTCATTGAGAGGCAGAAATCAGAGAAAGATAATAGAGGGATGTTTCTGTGTCTTTGAGTCAAATAGCATGGAATCAGACCGGTTGGTCAAACTCATCCATGCCAACCAGATATGCTGAACTGATCTAGTCCTGTTTGCCAGCATTTGGCCTGTATCCCTTTAAATTCATTTACCCATTCAGATGCCTTTTAAAGTGTTGTAATTGTAGCTGCCTCCACCACTTCCTCTGACAGCTTGTTACTTGAGGTCCATTTCCAGTGGGGTTGTTTGGGGCTTGATGCTATTTATGGTGTATTTTTGGGATTTGGAGATAAATGCAGGTTATATGACCAAGAAGTTTGCATATGACATGGGGTGGTTAATAGTGAGAACAAGGGTGTATACTGGAGGAGGATATCAAGAGATTGGTGAGCTCTGCAGAGTAATGGCAAATGGAATTCAACTTCAAAATAGTGAGTGTTATACAGTGAGATGTTGGGAAAGCTAACAGGCATGAACAGTAGGACCATGGAGAACTGTGAAGATCAGTGCGGATTTGGGTTAGACATCCACAGATCCCTGAGGTTACAGGGCAGGTAGATAGAGAAAGTTGGTCAGAAGGCAGATGGGATATTTGCATTTATAGCTAAGGTATAGAATAAAAGAGCAAGGGGAATATGCTGGAGAACAGGCCACAACTGGTACAGTCTAATGCCACACTGTAGGAAGAACACCTCGGCTTCCTCAGAAGGCTAAGAAAATTTGGCATGTCCGCATTTGTATGGATGCACTATGGAAAGTTTCATATCCAGATGCATTACAGCGTGGAATAGCAACTGCTCTGCCAAAGATTGCATGAAATGACAGTGTCGTGAACGCAGACCAGTCCATCACACAAACAATTTTCCATCTGTCTATATTTCCCACTGCACCAATCTCTTCCACCCTCTTCCATTAAGCAGCATATACAACAAATTCAGGAACAGCTTTTTCCCCGCTGTTGCCAGACTTCTAAATGGACCTCTCATATTTTAGAGTTGATCTTCCTCTGTACCTTTTCTGAAGCTGTAGTACTACATTATCCTGATGTATTCAATACAGCTGCCGCACCATCATGGATTAGGATTCGATTTCAGCATCAGGAGACTGTGCAAACTCCACGCAGGCAGTCTCCCTGTGTCTGGGTGGGTTTCCTCCGGGGCTTGATGTTATTTATGGTGTATTTTTGGGATTTGGAGATAAATGCAGGTTATATGACCAAGAAGTTTGCATATGACATGGGGTGGTTAATAGTGAGAACAAGGGTGTATACTGGAGGAGGATATCAAGAGATTGGTGAGCTCTGCAGAGTAATGTGTGGTTTCCCCCCACAATCCAAAGATGTGCAGGTTAGGTGAATTGAGCATGAAAAATTGCCAATAGTGTTCAGGTATGTGTAGGTTCGGTGCATGAGCTAGGGATAAATGTAGAGTAATTAGATAGGGAAATGTGTTTGGCTGGGGTGGTTAACAATGGAGGGTCAGTGTGGACTTGTTGGGCCAAAGGGCCTGTTTCCACACTGTAGGGATTCTATGAAGTACAGTATGATTTGTACTGGACAGCATGCAAAACAGTACTTTTTACAGTTTCCCAGAGCATGTGACAATAATAAATCAAATCGAATCTCCTTACCATAAATCGGAGGAGTCTGATCTGGTCCATAACACCTTAAACCTCCATTCTCTCATGACTGACATTTCCATGGGAGGCAGATTTTGGAAAGGTGCTGAAGTAACAGGGTTATTGTCATGGGTGACCTCAACATCCCATAATATCGATTGGAACCTCCTTAATGCAAATAGTTTGGATGGAGCAGATTTTGTCAGGTGTGTCCAGGGAGGATTCCTGACTCAATGTGTGAATAGGCTGACTAGAAGGGGGGCCATATTGGTTTAGGTGCTTGGCAATGAACCAGGTCAGGTGTCAGATCTCTCGATGGGAGACCATTTCGGTGATAGTGATCACAACTTCCTGACCTTTGCTATAGTCATGGAGAGGGATAGGAGCAGACAATATGGGAAAGTATTTAATTGAGGGATGGGGAATTACAATGCTATTAGGCAGGAACTATGGAGCATAAATTGGGAGCAGATAATTTCAGGGAAATGCACAACCGAAAACTGAGCTTGTTTGGGGAGCACTTGTGAGTGCTTGATAGATTTATCCCAATGAGGCAAGGAAGGGATAGTAGGGTGAAGGAACCTTGAATGACAAGAGATTTATAACATCTAGTCAAGAGGAAGAAGGAAACTTAAGGTTGTGGAAGCAAGGACCAGACAGGGCTCCAGAGAGTGACAAGGTAGCCAGGAAAGACTTAGGAGAGCTAGAAAGGGGCCATGAAAAAGCCTTAGCAGGTTGGATTAAGAAAAACCCAAAGGCATTCTACACTTATGTGAGGAACAAGAGGATGGCCAGAATGACAGTATGGCTGATCAGGCATAGTGGAGGAAACTTGTGCCTGGAGTTGGAGGAGGTGAGGAGGTCCTTTAATGAACACTTTGCTTCAGTATTCACTACTGAGAGGGACCTTGACGTTTGTGAGGACAGCGTGAAACAGGCTGATATGCTCAAACAGGTTGATGTTAAGAAGGAGGATGTGTGGGAAATTTTGAAAAACATGGGGATAGATAAGTCCCCTGTGCCAGAAAAATATACCCAAGGTTTATATGGGAAGCTGCACCTTTGGCTATGATTTTTGTGTCCTCATTGTCCACTGGAGTAGTACAAGATGATTGGAGGGTGGCAAATGTTATTCCCTTGGTCAAAAAAAGGAATAGATTTAATCGTGGGAATTACAGACCAGCCAGTCTTATGGCGGTGGAGGGTGAATTATTGGAGGGGATTCTGAGGGGCAGGATTTATGATTATTTGGAAAAGCATACCTTGCTTAGAAATAATCAGCATGACTTTGTGAGGGGCAGGTCATCCCTCACAAGCCTTATTGAATTCTTTGTAGATATGACAAAACACATTGATGTAGGTTGAGCAGTGGATGTGGTGTACATGGATTTTAGCAAGGCATTTTATAAGGTTCCCCATGATAGGCTGATTCAGAAAGTAAAGAGGCATGGGATACAGGGTAATTGGCTGTCTGGATGCAGAATTGTCTGGCCCGTAGAAGACAAAGAGTGTGGTAGATGGAAAGTATTCAGCCTTGAGCTCCGTGACCAGTGACGTTCCACAGGGATCTGTTCTGGGAACTCTGTTCTTTGTGATGTTTATAAATGACTTGTATGAGGAAGCAGAAGGGTGGGTTCGTAAGTTTGCCGATGACTCGGAGGTTAGTGAAGTTGTGGATAGTGTGGAGGGCTGTCGTAATTTGCAACAGGACATTGACAGGATGCAGAGCTGGTCTGAGAAGTGGCAGATGGCGTTCAGCCTGGAAAAGGATGAAGTGATTAATATTGGAAGGTCAAATTTGAATTCAGATTACAGGGTTAAAGACAGGACTCTTGGTAGTATGAAAGAACAGAGGGATCTTGGGGTCCATATCCATAGATCCCTCGAAGTTGCCACCCAAGTTGATAGGGTTGTTGAGAAGGTGTATGGCGTGTTGGCTTTCATTAGCAGGGACATTGGATTTAAGAGCCGCAAGGTTATGCTACAGCTCTATAAAGCACACTTGGACTATTGTGTTCGATTCTGGTTGCCTCATTATAGGAAGGATGTGGAAGCTGTAGAGAGGGTGCAGAAAAGATTTATCAGGATGTGAGGGCATGTCTTATAGGGATGAGTGGTGACTTGATAAAGGTGTACAAGATGATGGGAGGCATAGAGTGGATAGCCAGGGACTTTTTGCCAGGGCAGTAATGGCTGTCACGGGAGGGCATAATTTTAAGGTGATTGGAGGGAGGTTTAGGGGAGATGTCAGAGGTAGGTTCCTTACACAGAGAGTGGTGGATGCATGGAATGCACTGCCAGCAGTGGTCGTACAGTCAGCGACATTAAGGACATTTACGTCACTCTTGGATAGACTTTCTCTACCCCTTCATAACGTTGTAGACTTCTATCAGGTCTCCCTTCAGCATAAGCATTCATGTCTGAGAGTCATAGAGATGTACAGCACAGAAACAGACCCTTCGGCCCAACCCATCCATGCCGACAAGATATCTCAATCCAATCTAGTCCCACCTGCCAGCACCCGGCCCATATCCCTCCAAACCCTTCCTATTCATATACCCATCCAAATGCATCTTAAATTTACAATTGTACCAGCCTCCACCACATCCTCTGGCAGCTCATTCCATACACGTACCACCCTCTGGGTGAAAATGTTGCCCCTTAGGTCTCTTTTATATCTTTCCCCTCTCACCCTAAACCTATGCCCCTCTAGTTCTGGACTCCCCCACCCAGGGAATAGACTTTGCCTATTTACCCTATCCATGCCCCTCATGGTTTTATCGTGCCCCTCTGACCCTAAACCTATGCCCTCTAGTTCTGGACTCTGCGACCCCAGGGAATAGACTTTGTCTATTTATCCTATCCATGCCCCTTACATGATCTTATCAACCTTGATAAGGTCACCCCTCAGCGTCTGACGCTCCAAGGAGAACATCTCCAGTCTATTCAACTTCTCCCTGTAGCTCAAATCCTCCCAGCCTGGCAACATGCTTGTAAATTTAGGGTGTAGGTTTGCTCACTGAGCTGTAGGTTTGATATCCTGACGTTTCATTACCTGGCTAGGTAACATCATCAGTGGCGACCTCCAGGTTACTTGGTTACTTAAGTGAATAAGTCCTGCTAAGATTTGCTTCCCAAAATGCAGCACATTGCATTTATCTAAATTAAACTCCATCTGCCACCTCTCAGCCCATTGACCCATCAGATAAAGATCCCGTTGTCATCTGAGGTAACCTTCTTCGTGGTCCACCACATCTCCTATTTTGGTGTCATCAGCAAACTTGCTAACTATACCTCTTATGCTCGCATCCAAATCATTTATATAAATGATGAAAAGTAGAGGACCCAGCACCGATCCTTGTGGCACTCCACTGGTCATAGGCCTCCACCACCACCCTCTATCTTCTACCTGTGAGCTGGTTCTGTATTCAAATATGGAGTTCTCCCTGTATTCCATGAGATCTAACCTTGCTCACCATGCTCCCATGGGGAACCTTGTCGAACGCCTTACTGAAGTCCACAAAGATCACATCTACCGCTATGCCCTTGTCAATTCTCTTTGTTACTTCTTCAAAAAACTCAAACAAGTTTGTGAGACATGATTTCCCATGCACAAAGCCAAGTTGACTATCCCTAATCAGTCCTTGCCTTTCCAAATACATGTACATCCTGTCCCTCAGGATTCCCTCCAACAACTTGCCCACCACTGAGGTCAGGCTCACCAGTCTATAGTTCCCTGGCCTGTCTTTACCGCCCTTCTTAAACAGTGGCACCACGTTAGCCAACCTCCAGTCTTCCGGCACCTCACCTGTGACTGTTGATGATCTAAATATCTCAATAAGAGGCCCAGCAATCACTTCCCTAGCTTCCCACAGAGTTCTAGGGTACACCTGATCAGGTCCTGGGGTTTTATCCACTTTTATATGTTTCAAGACATCCAGCACTTCCTCCTCTGTAATATGGACATTTTTCAAGATGTCACCATCTATTTCCTGACATTTTTATCTTCCCTGTCCTTTTCCACAGTAAATACTGATGCAAAATACTCGTTTACTTTCTGCGCCATCTCCTGCGGTTCCACACAAAGGCTGCCTTACTGATCTTTGAGGGGCCATAATTCTCTCCCTAGTCACCCTTTTGTCCTTAATGTATTTGTGTTGTTCAAGTTAAATCCTGCACTGTCACCAGCAACACTCTCAGGACAGGGACTATATGGGGTTAGATACACGGTAAAGCTCCTTTTACTGTATCCTCATCAAACATGTCCAGGGAAGGGACAGAACGGGGATAGGGACTCAATAATTCTCCCATTCCCTCACTGGTCAGGTAAAGCATTGAGTTTGATACAGAGTAAAGCTTCTTGATGATATTGCAATCAAAAAATTTAACAGCCGGTATAATCTGATGAGAGATGTTGATATAAGTTACTCCTTACTCTCCCCACCTTATACACACACACACACACACACACACACACAAACAGACTCTCATGCACTCTCTCTCTCTCACACACACACACTCGCACACATACACTGACAAAGACACACATGCGCACACACAGAGACAGACACATAACAAAAATGGAAGAACTCCACAAATTCAACACCAAGGCTTTTGTTTGATTCTGTCTGTTCTGTTCTGATTCCCCGTGAGATTGCTGGTTTTGAACATCCACATGGACAGTCATCCTCAACCCATGTGCCATGTCCTGCTCCCAAACACAACGTCTGAGGGCAATCCGTAGTGTGAAACAGGAGCCTCTCCGTGTCGGAGGGAGGTGAGTCTTGAGCTTGACCCCGGTGTGTGAATGTCCTGTGTTCATCTGACATCCAGGGGTTCTTTAATGGAGCTTTAATATTTGAAAATGCTCATATATTTGGTTATTCCATGTGTGTGTGTGTGTATACATGCATACTACCAGGGTCTTGCATTATTGCGTCAAATATGACTTTACTCCATGCTGATTTAAATATTCAATATATCCCAGATCCTTGTTCACAAATCACAGAAAGTAAGTGTGATGGTGTCACCAAATTTGGAAAGTGCTTTTGAGACATCTTCCCCTCTCCTGTGCTGACAGAATTCCAGATCCATAACGGAAGACTTCTTAGTTCCTGCGCCCACCCCCTCCCCCATGTTAATATTGTACCATTTTGTCTGTATTGTTCCTCCTCAGTCTAACATCCAAACACCATGGCTTCCCATCTCACTGTATTCCATTTGCAGGAGGTTGAGGGATGATCCTGTTCAAACTGCAAGGGTCTGTTTTAATCTGCAAAGCTCCAACAAATGATTCCGAAGGTGTCAGCCAAATTAGATATGTTCATGGCAGCCATTTCACATTAGCCTAGCACTGATATTGACTTAACAAATAGGGAGAGATCAGAAAGAGTAGGAAATTGGGGAGTGCATGTATATCTGAGTGTAGTATAGATTCACCAGAATGATAGCTGGACAGCAATGGGTCACTGGGGAGGGAGGGAAATGACCCAAACCCAGGGGTGTGTCCCTAGGATTTAGAAGGGTCAGAGGGAATGAAAGTTTTGATAGCTGGACAGCAATGGGTCACTGGGGAGGCCCTTCTAAATCCTAGGGACACAAACCCACGGTTGTGTCCCTAGGATTTAGAAGGGTCAGAGGGAATGAAAGTTTTTGAGACAATAATGAAAACTGCTGGGATAGATAGAGAGAAAGGTTTCTTGCTGCTTTTGGGTCTTGGATTAGAATCATTGTTTAAAACTCGAACAAAACTCTGAAACCGTTTCAAGATTGAAACGAAGGAACAAGCCTCCCATTTATCTGTGTGATATTGCACAGACTATGGGAAAGAGAGGACTGCAGATGCTGGAGATTAGAGTTAAGAGTATGGTGCTGGAAAAGCACAGCAGGTCATGTAACATCCGAGGAGCAGGAGAATCGATGGTTCAGGCAATAGCCCTTCGTCAGGAATGCACAGACTATGTTTTACACGCTTACTCACTGAACCTATTCAACCCTCTTCCCAGCCTTTCTGTGTCCTCCTTGCATTTTACTCTCCCACATCACTTTGTGTTATCAGCAAACGGAACACAGGAGCCCATCATCTCAGTTATTCCACGAGACTGTGTCTAGTGCTGTATTGGTAACAGAGAATGATTCACTCCTATCTGCTGCTGTACAGCTCGTGTCTATCTCAGAATCAGCTCTGAAACATTTCCAGGACCCTCCGATCCTGTCTCTGAGTGTCTCTGGCTCTGTATCTGAGTCTGTAACTCTCTCGCTCTGTCTCTGAAATTAGCTTCCCCATTCCCTCAATCACACTGAGGATATTGCAAAACTGCTCCATTCCCTGTAACCCAGTTTGAGATTAGATTGAAGACATGGACTGTGTTTTATAAATGTCCATCCCTCAGTTACCTTGTGGGTTTGCAGTGTCAGGCTATGATTTGAGTTAAATCCAAGCCAGGCCTCTTCCTCCAAGGACTTTGGGTGACCGTTTTGCTCTTTATGACAAACAGAAATCCCTCACCCCTAACATGCCTATTTCCCTGGAATTCTGTGTTTCATATTAATTGGCCAACAGCAGGAAGGAAGTTTCTCTGTGAGTGCTTCACTGAAATGACATCAGCATCTCAGCAAAAGTGGACCACTTTTGTACTCAGACATCTTCCCAACGACAGTAAACAGCATCTGTCTATATCCCCCTAAGGTCTACAACTCCTTCCCTGTTTACTGCATTGCCAATTTGTGCATCAGCTGCACATTCCGATGATATGTCCTGTTTAATGGAGAGAGATACAGAATAAAGCTCCCTGTACAGTGTCTGCATTAATGACTCCCATGACTGTTAGTTCACGGGGAGAGCTCTCAATGAAGTCGCAGTCAAATATTTGAAGGACAGACATTCCCCAAGCAGAGACACAGAGTTACACTCACTTTAAACTGTCTCCATCACATACCCCCACACACAGGCACACACATATACACACACAATGAGACAGTCCCGAACTCTCGCCCGTGATACAATGGGGTCAATATATCACAGGCTCCATGTTCTTAAAAGTTACAGAACTCTTTCTCAAATTCAACACCAAGTTCTTTGTTTGATTCTGTCTGTTCTGTTGTCGTTCTGTGCGAGATTCCTGGTTCTGAACATCCACATGAACCTACTTCCTGATTCCATGGGCCATGTTCTGCTCCCAAACACGGTGTTGGATATCATTCTGGTGTGTGACACAGGAGTTCCTCAGTGTCACGGGGAAGGTGAATCTCTCTCAAGTACAAACTCTCTCTGTCTCATGCACAATCTCACTGTTTTTCTCCTGCTCTCTCATTTAAAATCTCACAACTTGTTTCTCCATCCCATGTACAATCTCACTATCTCCCTCTCATACATAATGTCAGTATCTCTTCTCTCATTCAAATCTATCTCTCTCTCTCTTTCCATTCCCTCTCCCCATCCCCCAATTCCCCCTCCCCTCCCCA
>NC_057750.1:20085910-20099938 GCF_004010195.1 Chiloscyllium plagiosum
CACTCTCCCTCCCCCTCCCCCATTCCCATTTCCACTCTCCCTCCCCCATTCCCCCAGCATGACCTCGTGTTTCTGAAACACAAAAAAGCTAACACACTGTCTGTCTTCTTAACAACCACATCAACAGTCTCCAGTTAACCTGGAGAAACATTCGAAGTGATCAACTACTCAGTCACTCTTTGTCTGTTCTCTCAAGACTGTCCCTGGAGCCAATCTAGAAACTAAGCTTCTTCTGGAAAGAGGACATCAAATAGACTCTTGGCCAGCTCTGAGCAGTTCCTATAGAAATTAAATCTTAAAAAAAAAGAAACTAATTGGGAGTTATAAGGTTTCAATCTTGCAACCTCTAGCAGTGAGAACAGAGAAACCACCTTTATGAGACACACGTGTGTGCAATAAGGTGGGGTGGCACGGTGGCTCAGTGGTTAGCGCTGCACCACACAGCACCATGGATCCGGGTTCAATTCCCGTCTCGGGCGACTGTGTGGAGTTTGCACATTCTCCCAGTGTCTGTATGGGGTTCCTCAGGGTGCTCTGGTTTCCTCCCACAGTCCAACGATGTGCAGGTTAGGGTGGATTGACCATGCTAAATTACCCATAGTATTAGGTGCATTAGTAAATGTATGGTAGGGGAATGGGTCTGGATGGGTTACTCTTCGGAGAGTCAGTGTGGACTCGTTGGGCCGAATCTAATCTAACCTAATCTAATTATTGTCCAAGGGGTTTGGCTGACCTTGTACATAAATGTCAGAAAATTAACATGATGGTAGTGCCAGCAGATAATGTGTTCCCAGATTTTACACGTTGGACTGTTGTGTGAATTTTAGTTTTGTCCACCCCAGTCCAACACCAGCACCTCCAAGTCATTTATGTTCAATCCTGTTTAAAGACACTGAAACCAACAGACAGACAAAGTTCCATGAAGAGCTTTGTTGAATTGCAGATGAGCTATTTTCTTTTATTTGTAGGCAACACACTGTTTGAACCCACAGCAGGTCAGTGTGAAATTTGAGAAACACTTGATTTTGGGATGGGGCCGAGCCACACACAATTCTCACTGCAACAGATTCTGATCCAAGGCTGCATACCTACAACTCAGTGGCTGAGCTATTTCAGGTTTTGTATATTTGAATCTCTCAGATATTTGGAGTTTGGAAAGTAAGACATTGTCTCAGGCATTCACTGGAAACAGGTTCTGGCATTTGCATTTGAATCACCTGCACAGAGCAATCTCCATTTCCTACCTCAGCAAGGATCTATAAATGGCTTTTGACACATTGCCCCCTCTCCCTTACTGACAAATGAATCAAATCAGACATCTTAGCTTTGTTCACAGCCACCATTTTATATTAGCACAGCAGTGACATTAACTTTATAAATAGGGAAAAGCAAGGCAGGCTGGCAACATCCATATGGTTTGAAAATATTAAACCTTGGTCCCACATTAACATCTAAATTCTCTGACCCTAAACCTCTGGAAGTGAGGTTCTGTCTTGGAATTTTCTTGCTCTAAATGTGATTCCTGGAAAAACTCTCTCTCTCTCTGACGTAAATTTCGATATTTCCATCGTGCGTGTTTGTGGTTCTGAGTATGAGTGAGCATATCTGTGTGAGCGAGAGACTATTCCTGGTGTGTCCAACTTGAGTGTCAATGATTCCACTCATGTGTACACACACACACACACACACACACACACACACACACACACACACACACACATCTTAAAGACTGTCTCCATTTCCTATCTCTGCAAGGGAATTCACATTTTAATGATGCATTCATGCAGGATGGAAAACCGCTTTTGAGACATTCCCCGTTATGACAGTAATTCAGCCCCAGTCTGAAACTTGGAAATATGTAACAGAACAGAAACGTACCAGCAGCTTTTTGAGTTCCTGCTTCCAATTTAACATTTGACCATTTAGTTGATCTTGTCTTCAGTCTAACATTCAACATGCATCTCTTCACATCTCACATTATTTCAGTTCTCCTACAATTTCACCAGATTCCCCATGTTTACACTATCCCTATTGAAAACTGCAGGGCAGGTAGAGAATGGTGTTAGATACAGAGTAAAGCTCTAAACTTCAGCATTTTACATTTCCCAGCCGTGTTCAATGTGGGATTGGGTATTGATTAAATCACCCACTTCCCCATCCTGTCCCCTTCAAACATACTCAAGACAGCTCCAACACTGGGTTAGAGAGAAAGTATGTGTCCCTTTACACTTTCCCATCTGAATCTCCCCGAGTCTGGGGAGAATGGGTTTAGATACAGAGTAAAGCTCCCTCTATATTGTGCCCCCATCCAACACTCCCAGGACAGGGCCATCACAGGGTTAGATACAGAGTGAAATTTATCTATTATTTTAAGTGAAATTAATACTCCCACTCCCCTATCCCCATTAAAAACATTCCCCAAGGGCCTTGGAGTACTCCAGAAGGAGTTGGCATAGCACATCACCAGGTGTAGAAACATCTGTGTTGACTCTTGTAGCATTAAAACAACAACTGGGAATCGTACTATGTCAGATTCTACGGATGTTCCTTAATGGCGATCAGTTCGGTTTGAGCATCGCACACTCTCGGGCACACAAGTGTCTGGGTTTATATTGAGCTCCGGTTACAACAGAGAAGTGTGCTTCTACAGTGTCATACTTGAAGGGGTCTGAGCTGTGATGGAGTAGGAGAGCTGTATTCCCTCAGCTGTGAAGCTGTGGCAACACCACGAGACGCAACAGTCTTGTAATTCCTCCCCTCAACTTGTTAAGTTATCCGTCGCCCAGCCAGTGCACACGCTAAACCTGCCTTGTGTAAACTGAATAGCCATGTGTCTCCCTGCAGTAATATCTCAGTGTTTCCTATGGGATATTGTTTGCCCCTCAAGTGTCTCTTGTGCTGACGTCCCGTGCCCATCTCTGTAACGCTGTCTCCTCGTGTCAGTAACGTTCTGGATCATCTCCAGCAGTGACCGATTATAGAACATAGAATCCCTACAGTGTGGAAGCAGGCCATTCGGCCCAACAAGTCCACACTGACTGTCTAAAGAGTAAGTCACCCACACCCACCACTCTCCATTTACCTCTGACTAAAGCACCTAACCTACACATCACTGAACACTACGAGTAGTTTAGCATGGTCAATCCACCCTAACCTGCACATCCCTGAACACTATGGGGTAATTTAGCATGGGGAGAAAGTGAGGTCTGCAGATGCTGGAGATCAGAGCTGAAAATGTGTTGCTGGAAAAGCGCAGCAGGTCAGGCAGCATCCAGGGAACAGGAGAATCGACATTTCGGGCATAAGCCCTTCTTCAGGAAGGCCAATCCACCCTAAACTGCAATCCCTCAACACGAAGGGTAATGCAGCATGGCTAATTCACCCTAACCTGCACATCCCTGGACATCATGGGGTAATTTAGCATGGCCAATCCACCCTAACCTGCACATCCCTGGGCACTATGGGTAATTTAGTATTGTCCATCCACCCTAACCTGCACATCTTTGGATTGTGGGAGGAAACAGGAGCACTCGGAGGAAACCCACTCGCCAGAGGGAGAATGTGCAAACTCCACACAGACAGTCGCCCGAGACTGGAATCGAACCCGGGTTCCTGGCGCCGTGAGACAGCAGTGCTAACCATTGAGTTACTGTGCCATCTTAGTGGAGCTCTTCACCCTGGCTCTGGCCAACATGGAGCAAACCCACTTTGAGAGTGGCTTCACTGGGTCCCACAGCACCAATGTGTTTGGATCACTGTACCCGCATCCACCACTTCATCATTCCACACGCAATCCGCCCTCTGTGTAAATAATTTGTCCCTCGTGTCTTTTTCAAATCTCAACTTAAAACTGTGCCCCCTTGTCTGGAAACACCCCAACCTCGGGAAAAGGCAATTACCATTAATTACCATAAAATGGTGGTTTTAACTGCGTAGTTATAAGTATTCCTCAGTGGCAGAATTTTGTGTTTATTTAATCTGTACTGAAACTGTGTGGAAATACAGCAACAGCTGGACAATATACAGGTTGGGGCTAGCAAGGGGCAAGTAACATTGATGCCACACGAGTGCCAGGCCAGGACCAGCTCCAAAAAGGGAGAGTCTAATGGTTGCTGTCTGACAATAAAGATTCAGACTCAGTCAGATGCTGGGGACGTGATGTCTGTGGTCATGTGGTGCATTGACCATGTTGGATACAACATGGGGTTGTTGATAGCTGCTACATGGTCACATGTGCTCAGTTTCCAGGGAACGTTAGGTACAAGATGCCATTGTTCAGACAGGGATGGTCTACAGGCTACAGGTACCATCGAGTCTATTAATGAATACTGGCAGGAGGGAGAGAAGACACAGAGGTCTCAGACAGGAGACTGCATTGAAATATCCTGCCAAATAATGTGGACTTGATCAGATTGGGCAGAACCCCAATGCCATTAAAGATTCAGAACCAATGACCAGGAACATCAACAGGATGTCAGAAATAATTCCAGACATGAAGATCTTCAGTGATGTGGATCAACTGTAGAGCTTGGGAATGTCTTCCTTGGAGGAAAAGGTTCCAAAGAGATTTGACCGGGGTGTTGGAAACCATGAGGGTAGAGACAGTGAGGTGAGAGTGATATCCCTTGACATGATTCGACCGAGTGTGGCATCATGAAGCTCTGGCAAGACTGGAATCAATGGGTATGGGGGGGAGGGGCAAACTCTCCACTGGTTGAGGTCAGACCTGGCACAGGGCAAGATGGTCATGGTTGGTGGAGGGTCAGTCATCTCAGCTCCAGGACATCTCTGCAGGAGTCCCTCAGGGTAGCGTCCTAGGCCCCAACCATCTTCATCTGCTTCATCAATGACCTTCCCTCCATCAAAAGGTCTGAAGTGGGGATGTTCACTGATAATTGCAGTCTTCAGCGATTCCTCAGATACTGAATCAGTCCGTGTTCAAATGTAACAATACCTGGACAATATCCAGGCTTGTGCTGACAAGTGGCAGGTAACACCTGTGCCACACAAATGCCAGGCTATGACCATCTCTAATAAGAGACATTCCAACCATTAATACCACGACCATCACTGAATCCCCCACGATCAACATCCTGGGGTTACCATTGACCAAAAACACACTGGATTTGAGAGATATATCAGTGCAGAGGCCACAAGAGCAGGCCAGAGGCTGGGAATACTGTAGCCAGTAATTCACCTCCTGACTCCCCAAAACCTGTCCACCATCTACAAGGCACAGGTCAGGAGTATGATGGAATACTCCCCACTTACCCTGGATGGGGGCAGTTCCAGCAACACTCCAGAAGATCGACACCATCTAGGACAAAGCAGCCCCTGCTTGATTGGTACCATATCCACAAACATCCCCACCCTCCCCCACCGATGCTCAGTAGCAGCAGTGTGTACCATCTGCAGAAATTCCCCAAAGATCCTCAGGCAGCACCTTCCAAATCTACACCCACTTCCATCCAGAAGGATGAGGGGCAGCAGATACATGGGAACACCCCCCCCCCCCTGCAAGTTCCCCTCCGAGCCACTCCCCATCCTGACTCGGAAATATATCACCGTTCCTTCAGTGTGGCTGGGTCAGAATCTTGGAATCCCCTCCCTCAAGGGCATTGTGGGTCTACCCACAACACATGGATTGTAGCGGATCAAGAAATCAACTCACTCCCACCTTCTCAAGGGGGCAACTAGGGACGGGGCTATAAATGTGGATCGGCTAGTGATGCCCACCATACAGCAGTTAAAAGGCATCTGGATGGGTATGTGAATAGGAAGTGTTCAGAAGGATATGAGCCAAGTGCTGGCAAATGGGACTAGATTAATTGAAGATATTGGGTCGGCATGGACGAGTTGGGCCGAAGGGCCTGTTTCCTTGCTGTATGTCTCTATGACTACAGGGGACAGGTATAGGTTAGTGAGTGTCTGAAAGAGCCAGCACAGACATAATCCAGAGTCTATAGCATGGGAACAGGCCCATCAGCACAAGCTGTCCATACTGTCCCGTGTTCACAATTAATCTCAACCCCTCTCCCAGCGTTTGGTCCATATCCCTCCCCCCTGATCCCATCCATGTCCCTGTCTCAATGTTTCTTCAATGATGAAATTGTACTCGCTTCCACGGCAAAGTTCCAGACCCTCACCACCCTCTGTGTGAAAACATTGTCCCCTCTGGACCCTTTTATATCTCTCCCCTTAAACTTGTCCCCTCTAGATTAGACACTCTCCTACAATGGGGAAAGCTAACTGCCTTATCAATGCCTCTGATGGTTTAATAGACCTCTGTAAGGTCACCCCCTCAGTCTCTGACGCCCCAGGGATAAAAGCCCCAGCGTAAACAGCCTCTACCTTTAACTTAAATCCTCCAATCCAGGCAGTATCTTAGTAAATTTTTTCTGCATTCTTTCTAGTTTAATAATATCCTTTCTCTAGTCGGGTGACCAGAACTGCATGCAGTATTCCAAATGTGGTCTTATGAAGGTCTAGTACAAAGATGAACCAACTCCTGTACTCGATGATGAAATGCTGGAACAGTCCCATGTTGGAGTCCAAAGGCTGAATCAGGTGACAATTCCTCACTGGAACCTTATGTGATATTAAGAAAGAGAGAAATTGTCTCGGGGAGACATGAAATTAGGAAACAGAATGACTTTCAGGAGTGAAATTCAGAAAGGTGTCGTCTAGTGAGGAACAATGCAGAAACTTCTATTGGCTGCATTACAGGGCTTGCAGATCAGCAGCCAATTAAAGTGGCCCGTTGAGTTGACCAATCCCCTCAGACTGTCCGCCATGGCTGAGACAGTCTTGGCACGTCACCCACTCTCCCCTTCACCATGTGGCTCAGCCATTTCAACAATGAGCAAACGCCAACTCATGGGCTATACTGTTGGTCAATGGTGGAAGGACATAGGGGTGGTGGGAAGGAGGGCCCAGGTGAACAGGAAGGCCAATGAGAAGAGGGCAGGATTTGGGGCTGGTGCAGCTAATGGCAGGAGGGTTACCTGGATGGAGGTGAGGTGGCTCAGTGCAGGGAGAGGCAAGGCTGTGGTCAGACCCTGTCAGAATCACAGTGTCCTTCAGCTTCTGGTGCTGTTGTTACTGTTGCAGCAAGGTGAGTACCGGTCAGACTGGAGTCAAACTGCTGGAGGGAGCCCAACGCTGAAGGGATGGAGATGGAGGGAGGGCAGAGAGACAGGGGGAGGGGGCAGGGAGACAGAGAGATGGGGATGGAGAAAGTAAGGGTACAGGACATGATGGAAAAGGCAGAAAGAGCAGATGGAGGTGAAAAGTGAGATTGATGGGGAGAGGTTTGAGAGGGAAATTGAGATGGGAGGAAGGATTGAAAGGGAAAGAGCTAATTCCTGATGTACTGATCCTGCGACAATGCAGCACTCCCTCAGTACTGACCCTCCGACAGTGCGGCACTCCCTCAGTACTGACCCTCCGACAGTGCGGCACTCCCTCAGTATTCACCCTCCCACAGTGCGGCACTCCCTCAGTACTGACCGTCCGACAGTGCGGCGCTCCCTCAGTCCTGACCTTCCGAAAGTGCGGCACTCCCTCAGCACTGACCGTCCGAAAGTGCGGCACTCCCTCAGTACTGACCCTCCGACAGTGCGGCGCTCCCTCAGTCCTGACCCTCCCACAGTGCGGCGTTCCCTCAGTACTGACCCTCCGACAGTGCGGCGCTCCCTCAGTACTGACCCTCGGACAGGTTGAGAGTGAATTGAACCCGTGACCTTGACGTTTTGGATGTTTGAAAGATTGCTTCCAATCGGGGCAACTTACACTGCTCTGCCTCTCTCCCCCTCCCTTTCTCACACTCTCTTTACCTCTCTCCCTTATACAGCTGTTTCTGTGTGTAACTGTGTTGCTGTGTTGACTCACTCCCCTACCTCTTTCTCATCCTCTCTCTCCCTCTCTCTCTCACATCGCTGTTTCTGTGTGTAACTGTGTTGCTGTGTTGACTCACTCCCCTACCTCTTTCTCATCCTCTCTCTCCCTCTCTCTCTCTCACATCGCTCTCCCTCTCTCTCTCACATCGCTGGTTCTGTATGTGACTGTTGCTGTGTTCATTTTCTCCCTCTGCCTCTTTCTCTCTCTCTCTCTTTACCTCTCTCTCTCTCTCTCTGTGTCTCTCTCTCTCTGTGTCTCTCTCCTGATTTCTCCTCCTATCCCCTTGCTCTCCCACTCTGCCACATTATCTTCCTGTCCTCCCTGTAGTTGATGTTTCACCATGACACTCTGTTCACCAAGACACTGTTTCCATTATGTTTCATTTCTCAAACTATCAATGATCAACAGGTCATAACTGAAAGCTGCAAGGACTGTAAGCAGTAACAACAAATTCACTCCCCACAAGATTTCACTGAGCAGGGACACAGTGTCCACCTTATTCACTCGAGCAGTGTAGAAGAAGTTCTACTCTGTATGGAACCCTGTACGGTCCTTGTCCTGGGAGTGTTTGATGGGGGACAGTGTAGTGGGAGCTTTACTCTGTATCTAACCCTGTGCTGTCCCTGTCCTGGGATGTTTGCTGAGGGACAGTACAGAGGGAGCTTTACTCTGTATCTAACCCCATGCTAACCCTGCCGTGGGAGTGTTTGATGGGGACAGTGCAGAGGGAGCTTTTCACGATGTATTTGTGTGAACGGGATGGTCTATTTCTCTCTCGCTGGTTTATTTTCAGATCTGAAATGCAGAAAGCAGTGCGGACAAGCCAGGATTGTCACCACGTTTGTATCTGTGAAGATTTGTAGCTCGGGTGCTCGTTGTTGTGGTTCTGTTCGCCGAGCTGGAAGTTTTTGTTGCAAACGTTTCATCCCCTGGCTAGGTGACATCATCAGTGCTTGGGAGCCTCCTGCGAAGCGCTTCTTTGATGTTTCCTCCGGTGTTTATAGTGGTCTGTCCCTGCCGCTTCGGGTTGTCAGTTTCAGCTGTCCGCTGTAATGGTTGGTATATTGGGTCCAGGTCGATGTCCAGACAGAGAACAGCCAGGGAATTCCTAGAGGCATGGCATTCATCCACAAACTCCATCAACAAACACATCGACCTGGACCCAATATACCAACCACTACAGCGGACAGCTGAAACTGACAACCGGAAGCGGCAGGGACAGACCACTATAAACACCGGAGGAAACATCAAAGAAGCACTTCGCAGGAGGCTCCCAAGCACTGATGATGTCACCTAAACGTTTGCAACAAAAACTTCCCAGCTCGGCGAACGGAACCACAACAACGTTTGTATCTGTTTGTCTGTAACAGTCTCTCTATCTGAGTCTTTCCTTTTCTCTCTCTTTCGGTCCCTGTCTCTCTGTCTCTCTCATTGGTTGGAAATGTAATCTGGTCCTCATGTTCTGCGTGACCTGTGACCTCAGGCAGTCTGTCTCACAGCCATCCTACACCCAGTTCCCTTTGATATCTCCTTTCCCTTCCACTGGAGTTGGGCGAGGATCGGTTATGTCTGGGTCACTCAGTGATCTAACTGCAGCCCGCTGCCCTGTTCCCTGCTCTGGCCCTGGTGCAGCATTCCAACATCACCCCGTGTTAGGGTGGGATGGAGACACATGTCGCCAGAACATTAGCTTCAGGCTCTGGATTACCAGCCTGTCCCATTCCCACTGCTCCTCTGTGTCTCTTCCTCTCTGAGTGAAACTGCCTTCAGCGTGGTCTAAAAACTAATATGCACATGGGTGGAGCTGGAGTGCCAGCTCACAGATTAACTCTTCCCTCGCTGTAGCCTTTTGCATCGATATGACCAAGAATCCGGTTGTGTCCAGTCCATCAGTGAAACTGCCTTCAGCGTGGTCTAAAAGCTAATATGCATGTGGGTGGAGCTGGAGTGCCAGCCCACAGATTAACTCTTCCCTCGCTGTAGCCTTTTGCATTGATATGACCAAGAATCCGGTTGTGTCCAGTCCATCTAACAGTGTCCTGTCTCTGTTCACAGTACCTCAGCGTACACGCGCCCATGTGACCACCAACACTCAGAGGGTGGAAGTTCATAGTGAGGGGTGTAAGTATCACATCATTGTGTTGGCTATTGTGGGATCGGGAGGTGGGGAGGAGAACAGCCTGCTTTGGGGATTGAGAGCAGCAATTGCTGCAAAAACTTTGGGAGGGTGGGAGTGATTAGTGAAAGGGAACCGGAATACTACAGGTTCACACCCCATCACGGTCTCAGTTATCCGTTCCGGCATTTATACCCCTCCGTATCCCTGAATCCCCCTCTGTCTCTTCAACACTCGCTATCTCTGTAACCACCTCCAGCCCCTAAATTCCTCCCATCTCCGTAACTCCCTCCAGCCCCAAAACACTCCCTATCTCTGTAAACTCCTCCAGCCTCTTCACCCCTCCCTATCTCTGCAACCTATTCCAGCCCCGACACCCCTCATTATCTCTGTAACCTCCTCCAGCCTCTACATCCCTCCCTATCTCTGTAACCCCACCAGGCCTGACACCCCCCCCCCCCCCCTTACCCCCCCCCCCGACATGGGCCAGGAGCAGGCAGGCTGAAGGGTCTGTTCCCTCCCTATCTCTGTAACCTCCTCCAGCCCTGACACCCCCTCCCTATCTCTGTAACCTCCTCCAGCCCCTATAGCCCTTACCTATCTCTGTTCCCCCCTCCAGCCCCTACACCCCCTCCCTATCTCTGTAACTACCTCCAGCCCCTATAGCCCCTACCTATCTCTGTAACCTCCTCCAGCCCCTACGCCACTCCCTGTCTCTGTAACCTCCTCCTGCGAAAGCCTACTGAGTCCGAACTATTGGAGGATTGAAGTTCTGAATCATTGAATCCCTGCAGTGTGGAAACAGGCCCTTCAACCGAACAAGTCCACACTGACCCTCTGAAGAGTAACTCACCCAGACTCATTCCCCTCCCATATTACTCTACATTTACCCCTGACTGATGCACCTAACCTATACATCTCTGGGCAATATGGTAATTTAACATGGCCAATCCACCCTAACCTGCACATCCCTGAACACTATGGGATAATTTAGCATGGCCAATCCACCCTAACCTGCACACTCCTGAGCACTATGGGGTAATTTAGCATGGACAATCCACCCTAAACTGCACACTCCTGAACACTATGGGGTAATTTAGCATGGCCAATCCACCCTAACCTACACATCCCTGAACACTATGGCTAATTTAACATGGCCTATCCACCCTAACCTGCACATCCCTGAACACTATGGGGTAATTTAGCATGGCCAAATCACCCTAACCTACACATTCCTGGGCACAATGGATAATTTAGTGTGGCCAATCCACCCTAACCTGCACATTCCTGAGCACTATGGGTAATTTATGGGTAATCTTCAGACTGTGGGAGTAAACTGGAGCACCTGCAGGAAACCCACACAGACACTGGGATAATGTGCAAACTTCACGCAGGCAGTCACCTGGGGATGGGATCAATCCCGGGTCCCTGGTGCTGAGAGGCAGCAGTGCTTGCCACTGAGTCACTGTGCCACCCTCAATGGGACATCAATGTGAGCTGCATGTCTGCAGATGCGACCTTATCTGTGCTCCCCCCACTCACTCACTCCCCCTCTAGCTGCTGTCCTGACACGCCTGTACTCGCCTGAGTATGGAATGATCCCTCAGATCGATTGGAAGTTGGTCCAAATGTCTGGTTCCGTGCATGTAATGGCCTTGGACAGCCATCCAACATGTGAGTCTGTCTCTGTCACAATCCTTTCACAATCCGTGGAGCATCTGGTCAGGACAAGCTGTTATCTCCAGCTCTGTCTGTGGGCAATCGCTGTCCTTCTGTCTGTCACTGCCCCTTGTCACATCTTTCTCTCTCTCTCTCATTCTCTGTCTCACCCTCTTTGTCTCTCTCTCTCCCTCTCCCTCCCCCATCTCTCCTCCCCCCTCTCTGTCTCTTTCTCTCGGTCCCTCACACCCCTCTCTCTCGTTTTCCCAAACACTCTCTCTCTCTCTCTCTCTCTCTCTCTATACCTCCCTTCGATTTTTTTCCATTTCGGTCTCTTTTCCCTTCCCCACCCCACTTCCCTTTTCTCTCTCTGTCGACCAGTGAGCCTGACATCGGTGGTGGGCAAGTTGTTGGAGGGAATCCTGAGGGACAGGATGTACATGTATTTGGAAAGGCAAGGACCGATCAGGGATAGTCAACATGACTTTGTGGAAAATCATGTCTCCCAAACTTGATTGAGTTTTTTGAAGAAGTTACAAAGAGGATTGATGAGGGCAGAGTGTTAGTTGTGATCCATATGGACTTCAGTAAGGCGTTCGACAAGGTTCCCCATGGGAGACTAGTAAGCAAGGTTAGATCTCACGGAATACAGGGGGAACTAACCATTTGGATACAGAACTGGCTCAAAGGTAGAAGACAGAGGGTGGCGGTGGAGGGTTGTTTTTCAGACTGGAGGCCTGTGACCAGTGGAGTGCCACAAGGATCGGTGCTGGGCCCTCCACGTTTTGTCATTTACATAAATTATTTGGATGTGAACATAAGAGGTACAGTTAGCAAGTTTGCAGATGACATCAAAATTGGAGGTGTAGTGGACAGCGAAGAGGGTTACCTCAGATTACAACAGGATCTTGACCAGATGCACCAATGGGCTGAGAAGTGGCAGATGGAGTTTAATTCAGATAAATGCGAGGTGCTGCATTTTGGGAAATCAAATCTTAGCAGGACTTATACACTTAATGGTAAGGTCCCAGGGAGTGTTGCTGAACAAAGAGACCTTGGAGACAGGTTCATAGCTCCTTGAAAGTGGAGTCACAGGTAGATAGGATAGTGAAGAAGACATTTGGTATACTTCCTTTTATTGGTCAGAGAATTGAATACAGGAGTTGGGAGGTCATGTTGTGACATTGGTTAGACCACTGTTGGAATATCGCGTGCAATTCTGGCCTCCTTCCTCTTGGAAAGATGTTATGAAACTTGAAAGGGTTCAGAAAAGATTTACAAAGATGTTGCCAGGGTTGGAGGGTTTGAGTTATCGGGAGAGGCTGAACAGGCTGGGGCTGTTTTCCCTGGAGTGTCGGAGGCTGAGGGGTGACCTTATAGAGGCATCCAAAATCATGAGGGGTATGGATAGGATAAATAGACTTTTCCCTGGGGTCGGTGAGTCCAGAACTAGAGAGGCATAGATTTAGGGTGGGAGGAGAAAGATATAAAAGAGACCTAAGAGGCATTTGCACACAGAGGGTGGTATGTGTGTGGAATGAGCTGTTAGAGGAAGTGGTGGAGGCTGGTACAATTACAGCATTTAAAAGGCATTTGGGTGGGTATATGAATAGGAAGTGTTTGGAGGGATGTGGGTTGGGTACTGGCAGGTGGGACTAGATTGGGTTGGAATATCTGGTCGGCATGGACGGATTGGACCAAAGGCTCTGTTTCCATGTTGTACATCTCTATGACTCTACGGCTCCTGCCCTGTGTCTGTCTGTCTCTCTCTCTCTCTCTCTCTCTCTCTTTCAGACATGTGATAACTGTTCCTCTCTCACAGGGCCTTATAAAGATCAGATTGACGTTGTGATAAATGGTTTCTACATGAGGAAGTTGTTTCCTTATGACAGTGGGACATAAATGTGTGAGGTTACCTCACATTATAGGAAATGCACTGACCGGGTGGAGATCCAGCTCCATGTGAAGGGTATGTGACGGTGGAGAGGGACAGGCTGCTCCAAGGGTGAGGAACTCTCGGCACAGGATAGTTTGGGACACTGTGGAATTGGGGAAGTTTCCAGACCCGTGTCAACAATTTCGGAGGTGGAGCTGAATTAAGTTTGCTTTAAGGCACCCTTGGATTAGACAGGGGGTTGTGGGTCAGCAGGTCCCACTGTGGGAACACACCCTGGTGTCTGACTGACCAAGAGTAATGGGGAGGTCCCTCACAGTCAGGAACTACCACAGAGTCTCACCGGGGCAGGCACTGAGTACAACCAACATCCTCTTTATCGTACAGTTCGGACCAAGCACCAGGTCAATCAGAGTTAGTCACTGCAGCCAGGAGGGAGATAGACGGGGACATCTCACCC
>NC_057750.1:20100106-20114726 GCF_004010195.1 Chiloscyllium plagiosum
GGTAGAGAGCCATATTTGTGAGGATCACAGCACACAGCCCCATCTCTGTAACCTCCGCCAACCCCTCAACCTCTGCATCCCTCCATATCTCTGTAACCTCCTCCAGCCTCTTATCCATCCCCACCCCTCCCTATCTCTGTAACGCCATCCAGCCCCATACCCCTCCCTATCCAGTCCCTAAACACCTCACTGTCCCTGTAGCCTCCTCCAGCTCCTACATCCCTCTCTATCTCTGTAACCTCCTCCAGTCCCTGTAGCCCTCCGTATCTCTGTAACCCCCCTCCAGCCCCATTCCCCTCCCTACCTTTGTCATTTCCTCTTCATCACATCTTGCCACCACCCACTTCAATTGTTGAGCCCACACTGAGGGATTGTGGGGGGAATGTATTGCCTGAGATGGTTTGTTGATTCCCTGTGACTCACTGGCATCCCACCCCTGCCTACCGTTGTGTTGGGTGCCAGTGCGGCGTTGTCTCTGGAGAGCCTTTGGGTCATTTTAATTCCTCTCTCTCCTTCCTCCAGCCGCTGACCTTCTGTGCCGTCAATCGCCTGACTTTGGGCCTAATCCTGACGTGGCGTGGGTATTCAAAAAGCAGGATTGATCCGGAAAACTGCTATCCTTTAAAGGCCAGGTCATTGTTTAGTCTTTTTCCTTTGTGACTCCCGTCCACATGCCGCTCCCACAACCCCCTCCGTGTTGGTCTCCCTGAAACCATAGTGAATTGTTTAACAGGAAGAGAGTGAAACATGGTCTGTACACTCTCCCTCTCTCAAAAAACCCAAAGGCCCTTTCCAACAACATAAAATCCCTACAGTGTGGAAACAGGCCATTCAGCCCAACAACTCCACACCGAACCTCCAAAAAGCATCCCAACCATCCCCATCCCTGTATTCCCCATGGTCAATCCACCCTAACCTGCACATCGCTGGACGCTATGGGTAATTTAGTATGGTCAATCCACTCTAACCTGCACATCCCTCAACACGAAGGGTAATGCAGCATGGCTAATTCACCCTAACCTGCACATCCCTGAACACTATGGGTAATTTAGCATGGCCAATCCAACCTAACCCACACATCTCTGAACACTATGGGGTAATTTAGCATGGCCAATCCACCCTGACCTGCACATCCCTGAGCACTATGGGAAAATTTAGCATGGCCAATCCACCCTAAAGTGCACACCTTTGGACTGTGGGAGGAAATTGGAGCACCCTGTGGAAACCCACGCAGACACGGGGAAAATGGGCAAACTCCACACAGACAGGTGCCAGAGGGTAGAATCAAACCCAGGTCCCTGGTGTCGTGAGGCAGCGGTGCTAACCACTGAGCCACTGTGCCGACCACATTATACTCCAAAATGTGGCACCATTTATATTGTCTCTTGCAACCTTAAAACAAACTGGAGCTGGGTATCGTAGATACAGCTTCACAGCTGCCTGTAACCTCTAAAACATTACATTGCTCAGGTATATAAGTGTCTAGGGTGACCAGTTTGTTTAAGTAGAGTGCCATGCTTCAGGTGACCTCAGCTGTGATGGAGTACGGAACTTTATTCCATCAATGACCATAACCATGAGTGTATCTGTGAGACTAGAGAAAACATCCCCCTTTCTCTCAAAGGCTACAATCCATCCTAACTAATGGCTGTCCTTCAGCACATCTTGTTCATTCATTCATTGCTCAGCAAGTTTCATTCTTTTACTCACTCGTGGGATGGTACATCGCTGGTGTTTATCACAACCCTCATTGACCTAGTTACAAGATAATATAGAATTTCAAAGTTCAACATGGCCTCTCCCTGTAGCTCACATCCTCCAACCCTGGCAACATCCTTGTAAACCTTTTCTGAACCCTTCCAAGTTTCACAACATCCTTCCGATAGGGAGACGACCAGAATTGCATGCAATATTCCAACAGTAGCCTGACCAATGTCCTCTAAGCCGCAACATGACCTCCCAACTCCGGTCCTCAATACTCTGACCAATAAAGGAAAGCATACCAAACGCCTTCTTCACTATCCTATCTACCTGTGACTCCACTTTCAAGGAGCTCTGAACCTGCACTCCAAGGTCTCTTTGTTCAGCAACACACCCAGGACCTTACCATTAAGTGTATAAGTCCTGCTAAGATTTGCTTTTCCAAAATGCAGCACCTCACATTGATTTAAATTAAACTGCATCTGCCACTTCTGAGCCCATTGGCCCATCTGGTCAAGATCCCGTTGTAATCTGAGGTAACCTTCTTCACTGTCCAGTACACCTCCAATTTTGGTGTCATCCGCAAACTTACTAACTATACCTCCGATGTTCACATTCAATTCATTTATATAAATGACGCAAAGCACTGGACCCAGCACCAATCCTTGTGGCACACCATTGGTCACAGGCCTCTGTTGTCCCCTACCTTGGAGCCAGTTTGTATCCAAATGGCTAGTTGTCCCTGTATGATGTGTGATCTACAACAAGGCAGAGACTCTGTATCTGTTACAGACCTTGTTGCTTTCCTGACCCTGGTAGCGATAGTGACAGCACATCATTGTGGCTTCAACTGTTACTGTCTCAGTGTTTATGGATAATGGCCTTTCACTTCCCCAGCAACTCTCTGCTGAAGGCTTGAACAGGTTCAGAGGCAAGAATGAATCAATCAGTCTCTGCAGGAGTGGAACGTAATCTGCTGCTGGACCTGTTTGCGATCTCCTGCCACCGTTAACAGCAGATTCCTCCTTCTTGTTCTCTCTCCACTCTTTTCAGTTAAGTACAGAAAGCGGATCAAAAGATTTCCCTGGGGTCTCCGTATCAACGTGACCAGGGTAAGGGACAGTGGGATTTACAAATGCATGGTGTGGTCCCAGGACAGGATTCACTTTGGTGAGACTGAAATCACTCTCAATGTGACACGTAAGTGATGGAGTTATTGGGGGGGGGGGCGATTGAGGTGGGGAAGGTGCAGGAAATGGGTAATTGTAGATGCTCCATTTTGTGACATCAATATCAAGAAGTGAGCTCTGGAGCCATAGAGATGTACAGTATGGAAACAGATCCTTCAGTCTAACTTCAGCCGACCAGATACCCCAAGCTAATCTAGTCCCATTTGCCAGCACTTGGCCCATATCCCTCCAAACCCTTCCTATTCATATACCCCATCCAGGTGCCTTTTAAATGTTGTAATTGTACCAGCCTCCACCACTTCCTCAGGCAGCTCATTCCGTACACGCACCACCCTCTGCATGAAAAAGCTGTCCCTCAAATCCTTTATTTATCTTTCCCTCTTCACCTTTGACCTCCAATTCTGAACTCCCTCACCCCAGGGAAAAGTCCTTGTCTATTTACCCTAGTCATGCTCCTCATCATTTTATAAACCTTTATCAGGTCACCCTTCAGCCTCTGACTGTCCAGGGAAAACAGCCTCTCCCTGTAGCTCAAACCCTTCAACCCTGGCAACATCCTAGTAAATCATTTCTGAACTCTTTCAAGTTTCACAACATCCCTCCAAAGCAGGGAGACCGGAATTGCACGCAGTATTCCAAAAGTGGCCTAACCAATGTCCTGTACAGGCACAACATGACATCCCAATTCCTCGAGCCAGTGCACTTGACCAATATGGGAAAGTATGTAAAATGCCACCTTCACTATCCGATCTACCTACGATTCCAGTTTCAGGGAACAATGGCCCTGCACCCCATGGACTCTTTGTTCAGCAACACTCCCCTGATTGGAATGAAAATTGTGTTTGATACGTTTTGGTGATGTTACAGGGTCAGCACATGTTCAGCATCTTCACACACAATTCATTCGATGATGGAACCGCTGGCTGGAGCCCCATTGAATGCGAAACATTTGCAAGCTCCTTATGGTCAGGGACAGCAATTAGTGGATGCACTTCATTGAAACAACCTGCTTTTTATTATACAGCTTTAGCTCTAACTACATCCCTGTGATGATTCGGAGATGCCGGTGTTGGACTGGGGTGTACAAAGTGTACAAAGTTAAAAATCACCTGATGAAGGAGCGTCGCTCCGAAAGCTAGTGTGCTTCCAATTAAACCTGTTGGACTATAGCCTGGTGTTGTGTGATTTTTAACTTTGTACATCCCTGTGAGGCAGACTGCACTGCAGACAGGCAGGGGATACCTGGGTACATGTCTCCTTCTCCCCCATGAAGTCCCAGCATTTAAAATAAATCATTGTAAGGCAATGGTTAGATACAGAGTAAAGCTCCTTCTACATTGTTCCCCCATCAACCCTCACAGGACAGCATATGGTTAGATACAGGGTAAATCCACCTCTGCCTCAAACACTCACAGGACAGGGACAGCACAGGGTTAGATACAGAGTAAAGCTCCCTCCACACTGTCCCCATCAAACACTGACAGGATATGGACAGCACTGGGTTGGAGTAAAGCTTCCTATACACTGATGTCTGTGATTTCTTTCCAGGATCCAGACGCTAAATGCTGAATTGTTGAGTGGATTCACCAGGAATGAAGATGAGGAATCTCTGAACACAGATGGTGTCTGAACAGACAACATCTATGCTTGTTGTCGGTATTGGGTCTTTCAAGTTCATTAGCTGCTGTTTTACTGAGTTGGTGGGTTTGTGGGCTACCGTGATGCCAAGGGGTCTGAGTAGTCTGGCAGTCATTTCCGAGATGTCTTTAATGTAGGGAAGAGTGGCAGGTGGACTTGAGGAATGTCGGATCAACTGTGGTCTTACTGAATGACGGAGCAGGGGCCGAACGGCCTACTTCTGTCCCTATTTCGTAAGGTCTTACGGACAGCTTTAAACCTTCCACTGAATATTTAGGGCTGTGCCATTGATGCTAAGGGAGCGGACAGGAACCTACCAAAGTCAAAGCCAGGAGTGAGACACCAGCAGCTAAAATCAGACACCACCTACAATCACACAGGGCACTGCAAACAAAACCAGCGAGTAATTCTCCTGACAGCCCGTGGAGTGGCGGCTTTTTCTGTCATTAGGAGCCTGACATTTTCAGACGCACCAGACACTTAAACCTTCCAAGATTTGACTGACATGGTTAAAGGGATATTATGGCCCCAAGCCTCCTCTGATTCTGAGACGCTGTCGCTTTTGTTCAGCAATTCCAGAACCGGGGAATCCACGAGCTAGATTTTAGACAAGGTTAAGATGCCTGGTAGAGGTATGTAACTTTGGTTTAACCGTTAAAGAGATGCTGAGAGATCATTTGGTGTGTGGGATTAATGATGTAACCATGCAATAGCACCTACTAGCTGCAGCCCAACTGGACTTTAACCAGACGCTACAACTGGCTTTGTCATTGGAAAATGCAGCAAGTGGAGGATATGATTGGCAGGGTATTCCGATTGAAGTGCTGTCACTATCTATACTAAATAATTTAGCGCCTGTGAAATTAGGAATGATTCTTACCCTGCGCTGATATTAAAGAACTTTCCAGTCATTCTGGATTTTTCTGACAGAGCATGAAAAGACCAGTTTATTTTAAAATCACGCAAATACCCTCTTTGCTGATGGCAAGGGCTACATTGGAGCTCCTTTCCTGGGTTCATCCATCGTTTGGTAAATAAACTAGACTGGTGTAGACTGCTTGAACGATTGTTATTCAGTAAGGGGCATCACTAGATGCCCAGCCCATGTTGAGGTTTCTTCTGTCCATTATTCTGTCTTAAAAATGTCCAATTGGAACACTGGAGGCACGCTGTCAGAAATTGGTGAGGATTAAAATTCTATAAGGACACAGACTTTGTGTCTACAGCACTGAGAGTTAGTTATTACCTCCCAACTATCAGGAAGAGAGTGTTCTAACTTCTCTACTTCTCTCAGCACCATTTCACGTTGCATCTCAGATGTGCCCGACAGCTGCTTTTTTTCCCTGAGTAAAGCAAACTTAGAGAGATTTCTTTCACCTTCAAAACAATTACATTCTAATCAACAAGAAATTAGCTGTTTTCCTGGCGGCTTAGTGCCTTATCTTCAACTCCTCACAGATATTGGCACTCAGAAAATGATGCTGCTCAAGAAACCATTGTTGTCCAAAGCTGTTGTCCAGTTGGCCTTCAATTAGTTTCCAAATATCTACCGTCAAATTTGTTATTGGAGACAGGCTGCTGTTCCCATGGTGCGAGTGGACCTCCAACAAGATGCTCTATCCAAAACGGTCAGCTCCCGTAACTTAAGAAACCGAGTGTGGACATGGAGGTATTGAAGGAACCAATAGACATGCATTACAGGTGACTACTGGACACAAAAGTCTATTCTCAGCTACATGAGTGTCCAGGGTTAGATTAGGTTACAATAGAGGAGTTTGCTCTAAGTCACATGTCATACAGCTTGAGGGTTAGAGACAATATGAGACCCTTCATGACTGCAGCTGACGCCTGTCAGCGTTGGAGACAGCGAGTTTGCCTTCAACAGTTGCTATAAGCAATGGCTTTAAGTTAGTAATCAGAGACTTTTCTTTCAAATTGGCAGACAGCTACCAGGTGTCATGTGTAAACCAGTGTAAGTATCCCAGGGAAAGAAGGTAGGGAAGCAGCATTTCAATCAACAATCTCAACAAATCCTGTGATCAGAGACCAGGAAAATGCTCTCTCAGTTTCCCCTCCATTCATGGGACCCAGGTTTCTTTCCCTATTGATGCCTGTGTTTGTGTGTGTGTGCTCTTCTACATGCGCACATGTGTGTCTGAGTGCATATGTGTTTGTGCATGTGTGTGTGTGCGCATGAGAGAGTGTGTGCATGGAAGAATATATGTGTGTGTGTGCGCGTGTGTGGGAGAGAGAGTCTGTGTGTGCCTGTGAGTGTGAATGTGTGTACATTTATAAATGGGTGACAGTTTTAGCTAGATGATATTTGTGTTTGTTTCTCTGTAGCTGGAGTCTATTCACTTGGAATAAATAGGGAATCCTTATAAATACAGAGACCAGCTCTGGGTTTTCTCTCAACCAGGGTTTGAAAGACAGGGAATTTGGGGAATTCTGCCCATTCCTACCACATCTTTAATGTTTGTGATAACACAGAGAACAGCAGGGTCTTCATTTCCAGGGTACGTACCTAGTGAGGTATTACACATTCAGTCACACTTTCCCACGCCAGTCGTGTGCCTTGTGGAACTTTATTGAGAGAATATCCTGTAACAGACGGTAAACACAGGAACGCAGTGGGAGTTATTCTGGAAATCTCGACAAGTGGGAAGCAGGAGGAGGGTTTGGAAATCTCGATAGGATCAATTTGATGTTATCCTCTCGGGATTTGGGAGATGGGGGTGTAATCTCCTCTGGATACATAAAATCGGGATTTGGATTCCTGTTGGGAGATGGCCTGGGAGATGATGTAATCCCAGGGAAAACATTAGGGTTTAGGAAAGTGGGACTGGGGTCAAGTTTCAGTTTTGGGTCATGGTTCAGAGGGTGGTCTGGGATGTTGTCTGTTCGGACACCGTCTGTGTTCAGAGATTCCTCATCTTCATTCCTGGTGAATCCACTCAACAATTCAACATTTAGGGTTCAGATCCTGGAAAAAAAATCACAGACATCAGGGTACAAGCTTTACTCTAACCCAGTGCTGTCCATATCCTGACAGTGTTTGATGGGGGACAGTGTGGGGTGACGTTTCCTCTGCATGTAATGACATGCTGTCCATGACCTGGTAGGGTGTGACAGTGTAGAGGAAGCTTTACTCTGCATCAGACTCTGTGCTATCCCTAACCTGAGAGTGTTTGATGAGGCAGTGCAGAGTGAGCATTACTTTGTATCTTAGCTCATGCTGTCCCTGTCCTGGGAGAGTTTCATGGGGGAATGGTGGAGAGGGAGCTTTACACAGTATCTCACCGTGTGCTGTGCCTTCGCTGGGAGTGTTTGATGGGGGCAGTGTAGAGGGAGCATTACTCAGTATCTAACCCTGTACTATCCCTGTTGTGGGAGTGGTTGAAGGGGGACAGTGTGGGGGGAGCTTTACTCCATATCTAGCCCCGTGCTGTCCCTGTACTGCGAGTGGTCAGTGAAGAGAGAGTATTACTCAGTATCTAACCCTGTACTATCTCTGTCATGGGAGTGGTTGAAGGGGGATGGTATAGAGGGAGTTTTACTCTGGGGGAGAAGGAAACATGTGCCCAGGTATGCCCTGCCTGTCTGCAGTGCGGTCTGCCTCACAGGGATGTAGTTAGAGCTAAAGCTGTATAATAAAGAGCAGGTTGTTTTCATGAAGTGCCTCCACTAATTGCTGTCCCTGACCATAAAGAGTTTGCAAATGTTTTGCAGCCAATGGGGCTCCAGCCAGCGGTGACATCATCGTATGAATTGTGTGTGAAGATGCTGATCATTTGCTGAGACTGTAACTTCACCAAAACGTATCACACACAATGTTTATCTCCAATCAGGGGAGTGTTGCTGAACAAATAGCCCTAGGAGTGCAGGGTCATAATTCCCTGAAACTGGAATCACAGGTAGATAGGATAGTGAAGGTGGCATTTTACATACTTTCCCATATTGGTCAGTGCACTGGCTATAGGAATTGGGAAGTCATGTTGCGCCGGTACAGGACATTGATAAGGCCACTTTTGGAATATTGCCTGCCATCAGAACGATGTTGTGAAATTTGAAAGTGTTTCAAAAAGATTTACGAGGATGTTGCCAGGGTTGGAGGGTTTGAGTTGTCGGAATAAGCTGGGCCCGTTTTCCCTGGAGCACCGGAGGCTGAAGGGTGACCTGATAGAGGTTCATAAAATGGTTAGGGGCATGAATAGGGTAAATAGACAAAGTCTTTTCCCTGGGTTGGGGGAGTTCAGAACTGGAGGGCAAAGGCGAGACAGGAAAAATTTATAAAGGACCTGAGGAACAAATTTTTCACACAGAGAGTGGTGTGTGTATGGAATGAGCTGCCATAGGAAGTGGAGGAGTCTAGTATAATTAGAGCATTTAAAAAGACATCTAGATGGGTATATGAATAGGAAGAGTTTAGAGGGATATGGGACAAGTGCTGGCAAATGGGACAACATTAGTTGGGGATATCTGGTCGGCATGGACGAGTTGGATCGAGGTGTCTGTTTCCGTGCTGTACATCTCTTTGACTCTCAAGCTCACTTCTTGATATCGATGTCAGAAAACGAGCATCTTCAATCACCTCAGTTCCTGCACCTTCCCATGCCCACCCAAACACCACCCCCATCACTTACGTCTCACGTTGAGAGTGATTTCAACCTCGTCAAGGTGACTCCCGTCCTGGGACCACACCATGCACCTGTAGGTCCCACTGTCCTCTACCCTGGTCGTGTTGATATGGAGACCCCAGGGAAATCTTTTGATCCGCTTTTGGTACTTCTCTGAAAAGAGTGGAGAGAGAACAAGAAGGAGGGATTGGTCACTCTAAATTATTCAGTGTTCAGGACTGTGCAATTTATGGGGGATTGGCCATGCTAAATTACCCATAGTGTCCAGGGATGTGTCGGTTAGGGTGGATTGGCCATGCTAAATTACCCGGAAGTGAAAGGCCATTATCCTTCAGAATGGAGACAGCAACAATTGAAGCCACAATGATGTGCTGTCACTATCACTGCCAGGGTCAGGAAAGCAACAAGGTCTGTAACAGATACAGAGTCTCTGCCTTGTTGTAGATCACACAACATACAGGGACAACTAGCCACTTGGCTACAAACTGGTTCCAAGGTAGGAGACAGAGGGCATTGGTGGAGGGTTGCCTTTGAGACTGGAGTACTGTGACCAGTGGTGTGCCACAAGGATCTTTGCTGGGTCCACTGCTTTTTGTCATTGATATAAATGATTTGGATGTGAGCATAAGAGGTATGATCTGTAAATTTGCAGGTGACACCAAAATTGGAAGCGTACTGGACAGCAAAAATGGTTACCTCAGATTACAACAAGATCTTGATCAGATAGGCCAGTGGGCTGAGAAGTAGCAGATGGATTTTAATTTAGATAAATGTGAGGTTCTGCATTTTGGAAAAGCAAATCTGAGCCGGACTTATACACTTAATGGTAAATTCCTGGGGAGTATTGCCAAACAAGGAGATCTTGGAGTGCAGGTTCATAGTTCCCTGAAAGTGGGTTTGCAGGTAGAGAGGATACTGAAGATGGCATTTGGCATGCTTTCCCATTATTAATCAAAGCATTGAGTATTGGTGTTGTGAGGTCCTGCTGCAGCTGATCAGGACATTGATTAGGCCACTTTTGGAATGCTGAATGTAATTCTGGTCTCCTTCTTATCGGAAGGATGTTGTGAAATTTCAAAGGGTTCAGAAAAGATTTACAAGGATGTTGCCAGTTTTGGTGAGTCTGAGCTAAAGGGAGAAGCTGGGTCGGCTGGGGTTGTTTTCCCTCGAGCATCGGAGGCTGAGGGGTGACCTTATAGAGGTTTATAAAATCATGAGGGGCATGGATAGGGTAAATAGGTCTTTTGCCTGGGTGGGGGAGTCCAGAACTAGAGAACATAGGTTCAGGTTGAGAGGGGAAAAAATATAATTGGGACTTAAGGGAAAATGTTTTCACACAGAGGGTGGTGTGTGTATGGAATGAGCTGCCAGAGGAAGTGGTGGACGCTGGTACAATTACAACATTTAAAAGGCATTTGGATGGGTATATGAAGGGGAAGGATTTAGAGGGATATGTGCCCAATGGGACGAGATTAATTTAGGATATCTGGTCGGGAAGGACGTGTTGGTCTGAAGGGTCTATTTCTGTGCTGTACAGCTCTATGACTCCATGTTGAACTTTGAAATTCCATGTTAATTTGTAACTAGGGCAACAAGGGATGTGATGAACACCAGCGATGGCATCATCCCACGAGTGAGTAAAAGAATGAAACTTGCTGAGCAATGAATGAATGAACAAGATGTGCTGAAGGACAGCCATTAGTTGGGATGGATTGTAGCCTTTGAAAGAAAGGGGGATGTTTTCTCTAGTCTCACAGATACACTCATGGTTATAGTCACAGATGGAATAAAGTTCCCCGTATTCCATCACAGCCGAGGTCACCTGAAGCAAGGCACTCTACTTAAAGAAACCTGTCACCTGGGAGCTAAATGTGACCCCAGACACTTATATACCTGAGCAATGTAATGTTTTAGCGGTTACAGACATCTGTGAAGCTATATCTACAATATCCAGATGACAGTGTGTTTTAAGGTTGCAAGGGACAATATAAATGGTGTCACATTTTGGAATATAACGTGGTAGGCACAGTGGCTCAGTGGTTAGCACTGCTGCCTAACGGTGCCAGGGACCTGGGTTTGATTCCACCTTTGGGTGACTGTCTGTGTGGAGTTTGCACATTCTCCTCATTCCCACCGGGTGCTCCTGTTTCCTCCCAGAATCCAAACATGTGCAGGTTTGGGTGAATTGGCCAGTGCTAAATAAGCCCATAATGTTCAGAGATTTGCATTTTAGGGTGGATTGGCCATGCTAAATTATATATAGTGTTCAGGGATGTACAGGTTCGGGTGGATTGTCCATGCTAAATTACCCCATAGTGTTCAGAGATGTGTAGGTTAGGGTGGATTGGCCATGCCAAATTACCCCATAGTGATCAGGGATGTGCAGGTTAGGGTGGATTGGCCATGCTAAATTCCCCATCGTCTCCAGGGATGTGTAGGTTAGGGTGGATTGGTCACTCTAAATTACCCCATAGTCTCCAGGGATGTGCAGGTTGGTGTGGATTGACCATGGGGAATACAGGGATGGGCAAGCTGCCTTTCGGGGGTTCGGTTTGGAGCTGTTGGGCTGAATGGCCTATTTCCCTACTGTAGGGATTCTATGTTGTTGACCAATTCCCACAGGGCCCTAGGGTGTTTTGAGAGAATGACAATGTATAGAACGTGTCTCATCCTCTTCCTGTTAAACAGCTCACTGTGGGTTCAGGGAGTCCAACACACAGGGGGCTATGAGTGCGGCATGTGGACGGGAGTCACGAAGGAGAAAGACCTACCAGTGATATGGCCTTCGAAATACACCATATCTTGACTGCCATCCTGCTTGATGAATTTCCACTCAACTTGAACTTCAGGCCCAAAGTCAGACGAGTGACGGCACAGAAGGTCAGTGGCTGGAGGAAAGAGAGAGGAATTAAAATCACCCAAAGACTCTCCTGAGCCAACACCGCATTGGCACCCAACACAACAGCCTTGGAGGGGGCACCAATGAGTCACCAGGCATCAACAAACCACCTCAGGCAACACATTCACCCCTACAATAGCCCAGGGTGGGCACAGCATTTTGGGGCGTGGTGGTGGCAGGATGTGGCCGAGAGGAAATTACAGAGATAGAGGGGGATGTAAGGGCTGGAGGGGGTTACAGAGATAGGGAAAGTGTGTTGGGGCTGGAGGGGGTTACAGAGATACGGAGAGGTGTAGGGGCTGGAGGGGGTTACAGAGATAGAGAGGGATGTAGGGGCTGGAGGGGGTTACAGAGATAGGGAGGGGGTGTAGAGGCTGGAGGGGGTTACTGAGATAGGGAGGGGGTGTCGGGGCCAGAGGGGGTTACAGAGATAGAGAGAGAGATGTCGGACAACCCCACTGACAGTGAATCAGTGACCAGTGAGGTTTTGTGATCATCTCCCTCCCAGGACAGGATATCAATTTGTGTCCTGTGCCCAGCTCCGCTCCAGGGACAGGTTACCTGCCTCTGTCCTGTGACCAGCTCCATCCCAGGGACAGAATACATGCCTCCGTCTTATGACCAGCTCTGCCCCAGGGACAAGATACCTGCCTCCATCCTGTGACCAGCTCCGCCCCAGGGACAGGCAACCTGTCTTCATCCTGTGACCAGCTGCACCGCGGGGATAGGATCCCTGCCTCCGTCCTGTGACCCGCTCCACCCCAGGGACAGGAGACCTGCCTCCGTCCTGTGACCAGCTCCATCCTGCAACCATAGTTTATCACACGTCCTTCCCAGATATTCATCAGGTTTCTGTGGACTGTGCACTCGGATTCTCCAACATTTCCCCATTCCCACCTCAGTCCAGGCTTTACTGAGTGTTTTCCACAATTACACCTCCCTCTCCCTACTCCCCTGACGCCCAAACCCTATAAACATTCACATGAAAACTTACACATTCCACTCCACACGTTGACTTTGGGATTATCAGCTATCGCTGAGAAAGGTCTATTCAGCCCTGTCAGAAAACAGAGGACTGTTTAGACAGACTGATCTCACCAGGATGTACCGTAGGCTTCAGTGGGATGAGCGTGGAGAGAGCTTTACTCTGGATCTAACCCTGTGCTGTCCCTGTCCTGGGAGTGTTTAATGTGGTACAGTGTAGAGGAAGCTTTACTCTGTATCTAACCCCATCATACAGTCAAAAACCCTACAGTGTGGAAACACGTCCTTCAGCCCAACAAGTTCACACTGACCCTCCGAAGAGTAACTCACCCAGACACATTCCCCCTTACCCTATTACTCTACATTTCTCTGTCACTAATGCACCTCACCTGCATATGCCTGAACACTATGGGGCAATTTAGCATCACTCAACCAACCAAACCTACACACTTTGGACTGTGGAAGGAAACCGGAGCAAACCCAGACAGACACAGGGAGAATGTGCAAACTCCACACAGACAGTCGCCCGATGGTGGAATCTAACTCGGGACCCTGGCGCTGTGAGGCAGCAGTACTAACCACTGAGCCACTCTGTCTATCCTAGGGGTGCTGGATGGGGGACAGTATACAAGGAGTTTTTACTCTGTATCTAACCCCATGCTCTCCCTGTCCTAGGAGTGTTTGATGGGGGATAGTATACAGGGAGCTTTACTCTGTATCTAACCCCATGCTGTCCCTCTCCTGGGAGTGTTTGATGGGGACAGTGTAGAGGGAGCTTTACTCTGTATCTAACCCCGTGCTCTCCCGTTTCAAGGAGTGTTTGATGGGGACAGTGTAAAGGAAGCTTTACCCTGTATCTAACCCCGTGCTGTCCCTCTCCGGGGAATGTTTGATGGGAGACAGTGTAGAGAGAGCTTTACTCTGTATCTAACTTCATGCTGTCCCTGTGCTGGGAGTGTTTGACAGGGGACAGTGAAGAGAGAGCTTTACTCCATACACTTCTACCCATGAATGAAGTGTCTGGGGGTGGCTGAGAGGGAGCCCCCTGCTGGTCTATCTCCTGTCACTCTGCAGTGATGAAGGGCTTATTCTTGAAATGTCGATTCTCCTGCCCCTCGGATGCTGCCTGACCGGCTGTGCTTTTCCAGCACCATCCTCTCGACTCTGATCTCCAGCATCTGCAGTGCTCGCTTTCTCCTTCAGTGATGTCTGACTAACATGTCCATCATTACATGTACAATAAAGACCATCCCGTTTGTGAGGAATCACTGTCCTGGTGAGGCCCTGGGATTCCGTATTCCCAACCACGAGGAGGCTATGCATTGTTTGCGGTCAGTCTGGCAGGAGGGGCAGTGAGTGCGATGCAAGTCCGGTCCTGAACCAGGGTACTGCTGATCCAGAAACCCACCTCTACTGCAAGTGGGACTTATCCCAAAGGGAACAAACTCCCATCTTGGAAATTCCACAATTTCAAATTTTCTCAATTGTGCCGCGCCTAAGATGGCCCTGATCCCTCTGATTCCTGTCTCCCTCCCCTCATGTACCTTGGACATCGAGATCCACCGTAACCT
>NC_057750.1:20115226-20122037 GCF_004010195.1 Chiloscyllium plagiosum
CGTCCCAAAAGGAAACATTTAAAGGTTGGGGGGGGGGGGGGATTATTTCTTTCATGGGTAAACACTAACTCCAGGACCGAGGACACACAGTAGTCCAGTCCAGGCTTCTGAGCTGCGTCTACACAGCGGAACAGGAGAATTTACCTGAATGTAGGGGCACCTGGCCCTCAAGGAGTGGGGTAAGGAGTGGATTGGATTGTGTTCGCACAGATTGAGTCTATATTCAGATCTGGGGTGTAGTAACGCACTGATGGGCACTAGGACACTGAAGGTGAAGAGACAATAATTGGGTTGAGTGATTTTCCAAAGAACAGATGGTCTGTGTTAAAATGCTGACAAAAGGGTGTTGCCGGAAAAGCGCAGCAGGTCAGGCAGCATCCAAGGAGCAGGAGAATCGACGTTTCGGGCATTCCTGAAGAAGGGCTCAAGCCCGAAACGTCGATTCTCCTGCTCCTTGGATGCTGCCTGACCTGCTGCGCTTTTCCAGCAACACCCTTTTTCGGCTCTGATCCCCTGCATCTGCAGTCCCCGCTTTCTCACAGCTTGTGTTAAAACGGCAAGGTTGACCCTTGAAGCTCTTTGTGTTGTCCGTAATCAGTCTCTCAGCTGGGGCCCGCAGTAGGATCTGAGCACTGAGTACAGGCCGACAGGGTGCCGTGATAGCGTCCCGGAGCCAGGAGACCTGGGTTCAAGCCCCACCTGCCCCAGAGGTGTGTAATAAGGTCTGTGAGCAGGCAAACCTCTAACGCTGAGGGAATGGTGCATTGTCAGAGGAGACAGGTTTTTAAAAGGGACAATTTCCACATCTTGCCTGTGGAAGCACATCAAAGGGCCCACAATAAGAAGAGAGACCTCTCACGGTGTCTACCCCAAAACTGGTTAGACAGTTGATGAAGCAAAGCTGTAATGTGTCTATTTTAACGCAAAAGTGTCAGGGTGAGGAACTTGGGAGCATGGATCAGTACTTGGAGCTACGATGTTGTGCCCGTTACAGAGACTTGGATATCACAGGAGCAGGAATGGTTGTTGGATGTTCCAGGGTTGAGATGGGGAGGTGTGGGGAGGTGGGGGGTGGCGGGGGGCGGGCGGTGGGAGTGGTGTTGCTAATCACAGGCAGTGTCACATCTGAGGAAAGGGAGGTCACCGAGGAGGGTTCATCGACTGAGTCGCTCTGGGTGGAAATCAGAAACGGGAAAGGAGCGGCCACTTTACTGGGAGGTTGGGAGGTTTCTGTCGAGGTCCCAGTCACAACAGGGACACGGAGGAACACATTCTGGGAGGCGGAGTTTGGAAAGGTCAAAGGTTGGCGCTGGAAAAGCACAGCAGATCAGGCAGCATCCGAGGAGCAGGAGGAGTCAACATTTCGGGGCATAAGGGCTTCCCGATAAAGGGATAATGCCTGAAATGTCAACTCGTCTGCTCCTCGGATGCTGCCTGGACAGCAACACCCTATTCGACTCTGATCTTCGCTCTCTCCGAGATTTTGGAAAGATGCGGGTTGTGTCATGGCTGACTTCAACTTGCCGAATAGATTCATACGGTCAGAGGGATGTACAGCATGGAAACAGGCCCTTCGGCTCAACCCCTCCATGCTGTCCCAGATATCCTAACCTCATCTAGTCCCATTTAGAGTCAGAGAGATGTACAGCACGGAAACAGGCCCTTCGGCCCAACCCGTCCATGCTGACCCAGATATCCTAACCTAATCTAGTCCCATTTAGAGTCAGAGAGACGTACAGCACGGAAACAGGCCCTTCAGCCCAACCTGTCCATGCTGTCCCAGATATCCTAATCTAATCTAGTCCCATTTGCCAGCACTTGGCCCATCTCCCTCTAACCCCTTCCTATTCATGTCCCCATCCACCTTTTAAATGCTGTATTTGTACCAGCCCCCACCACTTCCTCTGGCAGCTCATTCCATACACGCACCACCCTCTGGGTGAAAAAGTTGCCCCTTAGGTCCCTTTCCCCTCTCACCCTAAACCTATGCCCCTCTAGTTCTGGGCTCCCCCACCCCAGGGAAAAGACTTTGTCTATTTACCCTATCCAATGCCCCTCATGGTTTTATAAACCTCTATAAGGTCACTCCTCAGCCTCCGACGCATCCAGGGAAAACAGCCCCAGCCTGTTCAGCCTCTCCCTGTAGCTCAGATCCTCCAACCCTGGCAACATCCTTGTAAATCTTTTCTGAACCCTTTCAAGTTTCACAACATCTTTCCGATAGGAAGGAGACCAGAATTGCACACAATATTCCAACAGCGGCCTAACCAATGTCCTGTCCAGCCGCAACATGACCTCCCAACTCCTGTACTCAGTACTCTGACCAATAAAGGAAAGCATACCAAACACCACCTTCACAATCCTATCTGTCTGCGACTCCACTTTCAAGGAGCTATGAACCTGTACTCCAAGGTCTCTTTGTTCAGCAACACTCCCTAGGACCTTACCATTAAGTGTGTAAGTTGGAACCTCCTTAGTACAAGTAGTTTGAATGGAGCAGTTTTTGTCAGGTGTGTCCAGGAAGGATTCCTGACTCAAAATGTAGATAGGCCGACGAGAGGGGGGGCCATGTTGGATTTGGTGCTTGGCAATGAACCAGGCCAGGTGTCAGATCTCTCGGTGGGAGAGCATTTCGGCGATAGTGATCACAACTCCCTGAGCTTTACTGTACACATGGAGAGGGATAGCAGCAGACGGTGTGGGAAAGGGGGTATAATTGGGGGAGGGGGAGAATTACAATACTATTAGGCAGGAACTGTGGAGCGTAAATTGGGAGCAGATATTCTCAGGGAAATACACGACAGAAACGTGGAGGCTGCTTTGGGAGGCACTTGCTGATAGTGCTGGATGGGGGTCTGTGCCACTGAGGCAAGGAAGGGACAGAAGGGTGAAGGGACCTTGGGTGACAAGAGATGTGGAACATCTAGTCAAGAGGAAGTCGGAAGCTTACTAAAGGTTGTGGAGGCAAGGTGAGTCAGAAGGGGGCATGAGAAAGCTTTAGCGGGCAGCATTAGGGAAGACCCCATGAGTTCTATATTAATGTGAGGAACAAGAGGATGGACAGAGAGAGAGGGTAGGGGCCGATCGGGGATACTGGAGGGAATTTGTGCCTGGGGTCCGAGGAGGTAGGGGAGGTCCTTAATGCATACTGTGCTTCAGAGTTCACGAGTGAGAGAGACCGCCTTGTTTGCGAGGACAGGCTGACATGCTCAAACACATCGGTGTTAAAAAGGAGATTGTACTGGTATGTTTGAAAAACGTGAGGATAGATATTCCCAAGGTTACTCCGGGAGGGAAGCGATCGCTGCATCTTTGATGATGATCTTTGTGTCCTCTTTAACAGTACCAGATGATTGGAGCGTGGCCAGTATTATTCCCTTGTTCAAGAATGGGAATAGGGATAACCCTGGGAATTATAGACCAGTCAGTCTTACATTGGTGGTGGGCAAGTTAGAGGACAGCATTCTGAGAGACAGGATTTATAATTATATGGAAAAGCACAGCTTGGTTAGAGATGGTCAGGATGGCTTTGTGAAGGGCAGGTCATGCCTCACAAACCCCTTACTGTATTCATTGAGGACGTGACACAACACATTGATAATCGTAGAGCAGTGGGCATGGGGTAATTGGCTTTTAGCAAGGTGTTCGATAAGGTTCCCCACGGTAGGCTCATTCAGAAAGTAAGGAGGCCTGGGATACAGGGACATTTGGCTGTCTGGGTACAGAATTGGCTGTCCCATAGAAGACAGAGGGTGGTGGGAGATGGAAAGTATTCAGCCTGGGGCTCGGCGACCAGTGGCTTTCCACAGGTATCCGTCCTGGGACCTTTGCTTTTTTATGATGTTTAGAAATGATGGGATGAGGAGATGGAAGGGTGGGTTAGTGAGTTTGCCAATGGCACAAAGGTTGGTGGGGTTGTGGATAGTATGGAGGGCTGTTGTAGGTTGTGACGGGACATTGACAGGATGCAGAGCTGGGCTGGATGGAGTTCAACCTGGGGAAAGGGTGAAGTGATTCACTTTGGAAGGTCACATTTGAAGGCAGGTTACAGGGTGAAAGGCAGGATTCTGGGCAGTGTGGAGGAACAGAGGGATCTTGGGGTCCACATCCAGAGATCCCTCAAAGTTGCCACCCGGGTTGACGGGGTTGTTAAGAAGACATTGAGTGTGTTGGCTTTCATGAGCAGGAGGATTGAGGTTCAGACCCACGAGGTTATGCTGCAGGTCTGGTTAGTCCACACTTGGAGTATTCCGGTCACCTCACTCCAGGAGGGAGGTGGAAGCCTTCGAGAGGGGTGCAGAGGGGATTTACCAGGGTGCTGCCTGGACTGGAGGGTGTGTCTGATGGGGAAAGGTTGAGGGAGCGAGGGCTTTGCTCATGTGAAGAAGGATGAGAGGTGTACGATGATGATGAGAGACACGGATCGCGTGGATACTCAGAGACTTTTCCCCAGGGCGGGAATGGCTATCACAGAGAGGGTATAATTTGAAGGTGATTGGGGGGGGGGGAGGGTTTGAGGGAGATGTCAGAGGGAGGTTCTTTACACAGAGAGTGCTGGGTGCGTGGGTGGAATGCACTGTCAGCGGTGAGAGTAAAGTCAGAGACATTAGAGACATTTAACCGACTCTTGGGTAGGCACATGGCAGATAGTGCAATGAAGGGTCTGTAGGTCAGTCTGATCTTAGAAGGGGGGATGAAAGCTCAGCACAACCTCGAGGGCCGAAGGGCCTGATGTCCGATTGTCGAGAACTGCTCTTCCAATTAAAAGACCTGAAAAAAGCCTCATCGCAACGTTTATCCCGTGTGTGGAATCTTGCTGTGCTGTGCTGTGTGAGGTGATTCACTGGGATGTAACAAAGTGACCTGTCTTGATCACGGTGGAGGGAGCAAGGGGCAGATTAAACCCAGCCGCGGCCCCCAACGCAGGAGGACTTACCCGATCGTCCGGAGGGAAGGGTGTCTCCTGGTCAGCGTCGAAAGAGCTAGAGCAGACTGGTCAGTGAGCAAATTGTCGGACAAGTTCACCTTTGTCAGCGCCACGTTTGTGGTGGGGGCGACAGCCAGGTCTTCGGTGTACGCGTTTGTGATGCCATTGCCCTCCAGTCTGAGCGGGTTCGAAAGATTCAGAGACAAGGACAGGTGAGCGGGCTGTGTTCACAACAGCCGTACGGGCAGAGCAACAGCGGGAGGGTGAGATGGCAGCAGAACGGCGTCAGACTCAAACACAGTCGAATATTTTACCTCCCCGCACTCTCGCCCTTTCGGTTAGTAACCGCAGAGCTTCGATCAGACAGCTTGACCAACTCGGTTCAACCGTCCCTGACCGAAGTACTCGCCATTAACCAAATTGTCGCTGGCAGTACATGTATTATCTCAAACCAGATTTGAGTAAGAACCGAGAGCTTTGGAGTATTTTTGCATTCGGAAATGCGTAGCCTGAACACGTGGTTGAGTTAGAACTCCTGACGGCCTTCAGAAAGTATTTGGATATACTTTACAAATGCCACAACCGGGAAACTTACAAACCGAGAGCTGTGGGGGGGAGAGGTGTCTGTTTGTAGCTTGGTATGGAGGCGATGATAGATCTACGACTCGGTGACACACAGTCGAGGTCACAGGGGTATTGTTGCCCCGAAGCCGCTCTGCCCCGACTCCAAGGATTGGTGTGCTGACCCATTCAGTTCCAGTTTTTCCCAGTTATTACTGCCCACGGATCTGAGAGATCAGCACAGTGGCTGGAGAAACGAGAAGGAATACAGGCTGGGAATACTGTGTCACCTCAGTCACCTCCGGGCTCTCCCAAGCCGAACCACCATCTCAAAGACCCAAGTGGTCGGAGGGTCTGAGCTTACAGGGAGAGGCTGGACAGGCTGGGGCTGTTTTTCTGGAGCGTAGGAGGCCGATGGGTGAGTTGAAAGAAGTTTATAAAATCATGAGGGGCACAAAGGATATGGGCCGGGTGCTGGCAGGTGGGGCTACACTGGGTCAGCATGGACGGGTTGGGCCGAAGGGCCTGTTTCCGTGCTGTACGTCTCGGTGACTCGAAGTGAGGAAAGTGATTTATCAACACCTTCCAAACTTGGGATGTGTACAACCAGGACAGGGGAACGGCATCAGCTACAAATTCCTCTCAAAGCCACTCACCGTCTTGACTCAGCTGGAGAGTCTGAGGTGAGCGAGCGTGGCGCTGGAAAAGGCCCAGCTAGTCGGGCAGCATCCGAGGAGCAGGAGGGTCAACGTTCCGGGCAGGAACTTCCTTCAGACCCCTTCAGAGTCCGGAAGGAGGGTCCAGCCCGAAACGTTGACCCTCCTGCTCCTCGGATGCTGCCTGACTAGCTGGGCCTTTTCCCAGCGCAACGCTCGCTCACCTCGGACTCTCCAGCATCTGCAGCCCTCCCTGTTTCCCTGGAAGTCAATCAGCATTCCTACACTATTGCTGGGCAAAAACCAGGAACGCCACTCCATAACATCGCTCCTGGTCGATGGAAGCAAAATGGGCGAAAGTATAATGGGCTACAAAATGGGGTGGAAGTGTCTCAGTGGTTAGCACCACTGACCCCCAGCACCAGGGACCCGGGTTCGATCCTACCCTCGGGGGAGACTGTCCATGTGGAGTTCGCTCATTCTCCCCCCCTGTGATAGTGTGGGTTTCCTGCGGGTACAAAAGCTTCCAACCACAGTCCCAATATATTCAGGTTAAGGTGGATTGGCCATGGGAAATTGTCCCATAGTGCCCAGGGATGTGCAGGTCAGGGTGGATTGACCATGCTAAATTGTCCCATAGTGTCCAGGGATGTGTAGGTTAGGGTGG